>NW_006408535.1:1552191-1574587 GCF_000296735.1 Chrysochloris asiatica
TTCTTTTTGGTATATGGCAGTTGGTATTGGTTTTGGCCTGGATTTTACAGAATGCGATTGTAGCTTGACTATATGGCAGCAGTTGGTGTCTTTTCTTGGGTAATATAGGGAGAAAAATATTTCCCCAAAGGTAGAAAGGGAGCATAAAACAGCAAAACAGCAACATGAAAAAAAAAAAAAAAAAGAAAGACAGACAAACAAAACACAAAACAATATAGGCAGTCTGACTGATTACTACAAGAACATGGAAGTTGCTCACCCAGGAGATATCAAGGCAAGTGGTCAGGTCCCCTCAGTGCAAATCCCCTCCAAGACTAAGACTCAATGGGAATACACGCTCTGATTGGTGACCACATTCGTCACCAATAAGGGGAAGTAAGGGAAAAACAGCAATGAAGCTGCAAGCTAAGCCCTACAACGTTCAATAGATTCCTGTGAGTCTGGGTGGATACCTGGTTGGCCAGCAATGTGGCAAGACCTGGGGACTCTTGGGCCCTAAGTCAGTGGCATAACCACAGAGGACTAGAGTGGAGAGTGATGCATCCATCTGATAAGAAGAGAGGGAATATTCATAAGAGCACCCACACTTGCAGATAATACCCACTCATCCTGGCTTTAATTACTGGATGATCAGAGCTCAACTAGAAGGGGAAAAAAGAGTAATCTGATACAATTTGATGAACTTGTCCTACACCTATGGATGCAGTAGCTCAAAAGAGGGAACAAATCTTTACAGCGAGGATCATTCCCACCCCCTTCATACACAGACTAGACAGAGATGGGCAACTTGAACATTGGCTACTCACAATGAGGGAGGGGGAATCTACAAAAGCAAGAAGTGACTGGCTTACAAGCTTTCAAGAGGGAGCCTAGATCCAGAGAGTGGAGGAAGGCAGAATCTCCACTGAGTAGTATCGAACCTGTCTGGGCAAGGCTGATGAAAGAAAATGCTAATAGGTCCCCTGTGATACAATAGTGAATAATTGTTATCAGGACTGATTGTGAGAGTTGGAAATGTAAAGGTAAACTTTTTGTAGCAAAAGGAAGGGAGTGATTGACTTTGCATTCTAGGAGCAAAGGACCCTGAGACTATCAATGGAGAAGAGCAGAGAGCGGGACTCTACCCAGAAAAGCAGTGATGTCAGAGATGGAGGGAGAGATGATGACGTGGAGAGATGGAGTGGTTGGGGATTTTAGACCCAGAGAGGGAGAGGGGCTGTGTGCTGATGACCGGATGACAGGTTGGTTGATAATGCATGGAGGGAATTGTAACCATGACAATGAAACAATATATGATAAGATGTATGTAAAGCTAATGTTCTCCCACGCAAACTACCACATAATTCACAGTAAAACATTAAAAAAAAAAAAAAAGAAGAAGAAGCTGATTCTTTGACATGATTAATAAAACTGACAAACTCATTGCAATTCTAACAAAACAAGATATAGAAGACCCAAATAACATGCATAAGAAACCACCCTGGTGATGCCATAACAGAATCAATGGAAATAAAAAGGATAATAAGAGAATACTATGAAGGGTTGTATTCCACAAATTTGATTTGATTAATTTTTAGAAATACACGACCTACCTAAATATTCACAGGTTGAAGTAGAAAACTTGAAAAAACTTATAACAAACGAAGAAATTGACCAGGTAATCAAAAAACTCCTAACCAAAAAGGTACAGGCCCAGATGGCTTCACTGGTGACTTTTACCAAACATTCAGAGAAGAGATGTCACGAATTCTACTCAAACTATTCTAGAATATAGAAAAAGACTGTCGACTTCCTGATACCTTTTAGGAAGCACGCATAATCTTTATACTCAAAGCAGGGAAGGACATCACTATAAAAAGAAAATATAGACAAATATCCTCATTAACATAGATGCAAAAATTCTCAACAAAATCCTAGCCAATAAAATTTAGCAACATATTTTTTAAAAATTACATTATTACTGAGTGGGATACATACCAGGGATGGTAGGATGGTTCAATATTAGAAAAATCATCAATGTATTTCACTGTAATAAAAAAAAAAAGGAAAATAGCCACATGATCATACTGATTGATGAAGAAAAGTCATTTGACAAAATCCAACACACATTCAGATAAAAACACTCAACAAAGTAAGAATTGAAGGGAAATCCCTCAAGATAATTAAGAAAATATATACAAACCCAACAGCCAACACCACAGTCAACAGAGAGAAACTGAAAGCAATCCCTTTGTGAACAGGAATCAGGCAAGGATGCCCTTTATCACTACTCCTATTCAATAATGTGATGGGAGTCTTAGCCTGAGCTACATGACAAGAGAGGGAAATTAAAGGCATGCAAATGGGCAAAGAAGAAGTAAAATGTTCTCTATTTGCAGATGATGATTTTATACAGAGAAAACCCCAAAGACTCAGCAAAAATACTACTAGAACTCATTGGAAGATTCAACAAAGTGACAGGGTAAAAGATCAACATACAAAAATCAGTTGGATCCCTTTATACCTAAAAAGACAACTCTGAAAATGAATTAGAAAAACCGTACCTTTTAAATTTTTATCCCAAAGGATGAAATATTTGGGAATAAATCTAACCAGAGGGGGGGGAAAAAAATATGCAAAGAAAACTACAAAACATTATTACAAGAAACCAAAAGATATTTACAAAAATGGAAGAATATAACATGCTCATGGATAGGAGAACTTAACATTGTGAAAATCTCAATACTACCCCAAACAATCTAAAGATATAATCTAATCCACATTCCAACAACATCCTTTACAGAGATGGAAAAATGATATGAACTTTATATGAAAGGGAAGAAGAAGAAAGTTGGAAGCCTCTCCTTCCCTGATTTCAAAGTTTACTAAATGGCCACATTGTTCAAAATAGCCTGGTACAATGAAAGATACATAGATCAATGGAACAGAATTGTGAACTCAGAAGTAAATGTACCCACTTACAGTCAAATAATCCAATTAGAAAATGGCCACAGTACATGAACAGAAACTTTACCAAGATATTCAGATATCCAACAAATATATAAATAAATGTTCACAATCATTAGCTATTTGTTGTTTGTTGTTGTTAAGTGCCGTCAAGTCGATTCCAACCCAGAGTGACCCTGTATAGGGTTTCCAAGGAGCAGCTGGTGAACTTGAACCACCGACCTTGCAATTCATATGACTTTGCAGTGTGACACATTAGCCCACAGTGCCACACCAGGACTCATTAGAGAGATGCGAATCAAAACAACAATGAAATATTTTCTCACAACAGCAAAGTAAAAAAAAAAAAAAAAATTAAAAAAAATCACAGAAAACTACAAATGCTGGCAAGACTGTGGAGAGACTGGGACCCTCTTACATTGCTGGTGGGACTGTAAAATGGTTCAACCACTCCTGAAAATAGTATGGCACTTCCTCAGATAAAGTTGGAAATAGAAATAACTTATGATCCAGCAATTCTTTTACTTGGTATATATTCACAAGAAATATGAACCAGGTAACGAGTAGATATATGCACACCAATGTTCATTGCAGCACTATTTACAATAGCAAAAAGTTGGAGACAGCCTAAGTGCCCATCAGTGGAAGAATGAATAAACAAAATTTGGCACATTCACACAATGGAATACTATGCTGCCTTGAAGAATGAAAAGGCAGTGAAAAAACACTTCATAACATGGATGAACCTAGAGGACATTATGGAATACTATGCTGAGTGAAATTAGTCACAAAAGGACAATATTACATAAGACCATTACTGTAAAAGTTTAAGAAAATATTTCCAATCTCAAAGAAAAATAATTTCATTTTCATACCAGGGGTGGGAGGGAGGGGTCAGTAATTCACTGGTTAGGGGGTGATGACACATGATGCCTTGGGAGATGGGGAAGTGTAGATGAACAAGGAAGATAGTGGAAGATTTAGGGAGGTATGCATGGGCTAAATGGAATAGAGGTAAACAGTGATGAATATACAACATTGGAACAACAGGGCTCTGTGATACAGAGATCCAGACATAGTTGGAAAATGTAAAGAAGAATAAATAATGTTAAGAGGCTTGACTGTCTTGTGAATATTGGTCAGCCTTTCCTTCTGTTGTAAAATAGACATTTAAGTGTGATAGACAGGACTATTGGAATTGTGATTACAGAAAGCTTGTAAGATGTCTTCAGCCTATCATTGATTGGAATAGCTAAAAGGGGAATTTGAATTTGCCAGGGAAACAAGCTTCTTGTTAATTCATTGTAGAGTATAAGGCCCATGACAGAATCCTGAGCCCCACCCAAAATCTTCTGAGGTGGAACATTTCCACTTGAAAAAACAAACAGACCAACCCTGACCTGCTAAAGGAACAGAAAATATTTCATGAAAGAAAGATAAGCAGGAAAAAAGCAAGCTGTTTGCAGATAATACCCATTTGACCTAGCCTGGATGACTAGCTGACCAGAACTCGATCAGATGAAGTTCAACAAGTTTGATATAGGAAGCAAGCATAATTTGCTGTAATTTGATGAACTGAATCTTTGCTTATGGATGTGTTGTTATGGTTAAGTGCTGTTGAGTTGATTCTGACCCATAGCGACCCTGTATAGGGTTCATAGGAGTGGCTGGTGAGTTTGAATTGACAACTTTGCAGTTCAACCCTACTTTGCTGTCCAGTGCATTAACCCACAACACTGAACCAGAATTCCTGAAAAGGAAGGATCAAGCTTGCTTCCTCCATACCCTGGGTTGATAGGGATGGGCAACACAGTCATTGGCTATCAAAAATGGATTTATTGAGTGTAAAACTGATAATCTTCACTGAAAACTTGCACTCAAATCATAATTTAAACTTTAAAAAATGAAGGGCCAAGAATATTGCCAGGAAAAATGTGAATAATTCTAACTCAATTATCATGCAGATATATAAATAATAATGAAAACACAGTCATATTCTGAGTTCTTATTATGTTACTGCTTGGATCTAAGTTTTAGGCATTAGTTACAATTTATGAATTATGACTATAAATGTGACCTGTCTCCCTATATATAACAAATGATATATACAAAAAAAATGTTTCCAATTTGAAGTTGTTTACTTATTTTCACATTTATTTGGTCATGTAGAATCAAGATTTTATATTATTGAATTTTCTCATTACTAAATCCAATATATTACTTCAATTATATAGGTAACAAGTAGGGAAACTTCTTCCACTTGTTTATAGATCTCATAGCATTGGTTAGAGATGTTGGTATAGTAATACAGCAGTACTCATCCTTCTTGAATAGGCAATATTATTCTACAGTTTTCATTGACACAAGAAGAGGAAATATGAAAAATAAATTCAGCTTGATCTTTATACAAGCAATGATGGTGGTGGTTATGAGCCGTGAAGTCGGTTCCGACTCATAGCGACCCTGAACAGGGTTTCCGAAGCTGTAAATCTTTACGGGAGCAGAAAGCCTCATCTTTCTCCTGCGAAAGAGCTGGTAGTTTCGAAGTGCTGACCTTGAGGTTCGCAGCCCTATTCGTAACCATTACACTGCCAGTGCTCCTTATACAAGCAATTGTTGTTGTTGTTAAGTGCCATCGTGTTGATTCCGCCCCATGGCGACCCTGTATAGGGTTTCTAAAGTGCAGCTGGTGAGCTTGAACCACCAACCTTGCACTTTAAACGACTTTGCAGTCTGGTGCATTGACCCCACAGCACCATACCAGGACTCCTATACAAACTATGTTAAGTGCCATCGAGTCAGTTCCGACCCATAGTGACCCTACAGGGTTTCTGAGGATGTAAATCTTTACGGGAGTAGAAAGCCTCATCTTTCTCCCGCGGAGCGGCTGGTAGTTTCGAACCGCTGACCTTAAAGTTTGCAACCCGATTCGTAACCACTACGCTACCAGAGCTATGGCTAAATAAAGTATAAATTTAAAAATAATTGCACTGAATATTTAGGCTTTAATTCAAAAGTTCATTACTAAAGATACGAATGTCTGTTAAAAAAAAAAAAGTACTTACCCATATAATTGTATTGCTAGATTCACATTGCCATTAAGTCCTTAGCTAAAGTCCTAATTCAAAAACTTCACAGTTAAAATGCACTAATGATGGCAATGAATGTCTCTACAGTAAACTTTAGATTATGAATCTTTCCAATTTTATGATAAAACACACATATGTAACACCTTTCTAGCCATCAAGTACATTTTGACCCATAGTAACATTGTATAGGGTTTCCAAGAAGGGCTGGTGGGTTGAAACCACTGACCTTGGGGTTAGCAGTCCAATATTTTTCCAACAAGGACTCCAACTCCAATTATACAAAATATCTAATCAATTTATTAAGACAGATGAAAATCTGATTAAAATAACCATGGGATATAACGCACATTCAGGCAGCTCTTACGTGATTCAGTGCTAGAAAGTATAAAATGAAGGATGAAATTATGAAGCAGTTTTATTTCATTAAAAAAACTCCTTTAATTCAAACTATTTGGACACTTATATGGATAGTAGCAACCACTTATCTGTCAGTTGGTCACACTGTGGTGGTTTGTGAGTTGCTGTGATTCTGGAAGCTATGCCATGGGTATTTTGAATGCCAGCAGGGTCACCCACAGTGCACAGGTTTCAGATGAGCTTTGAGAGGAAGACAGACTATGAAGGAGAAATGAACAACTTCCAAATATTTAGATAATGAAAACCTTATAAATAGCAGTGGAACACTGTCAGCACCACATTACTGAACATTGAAACATGATGAATAACATCAGAATATTGTCAGATATAGTGCCAGAAGATGAGCCTCTCAGGTTTCAAGAAACTCAAAATATTACTGGTGAAGAGCTGCCTCCTCAAAGTACAGTTGACCTTCATTTGCTGATAAGGCACAACTAAAAATCAAGAGAAGCATCTGTAAATATACATTAATAATTGGAACATAGAATGTACGAAGTATGAGTCTAGAAAAATTGGAAATTGTCAAAAATGAAATGGAATGCATAAAATCGATTTCCTATGCATTTGTGAGCTGAAATGGACTGATAATGGCCATTGTGAATATGAAAATAACGTGGTTTACTATACAAGGAATGACAGATTGAAGAGAATGGCATTGCATTTATCATCAAAAAGAACAGATCAAGATCTGACACAAAATATTATGCTATCTGTGACAGGATGACATCCATGTGCCTACAGGGAAGGCCAGTTAAGATCACTATTATTCAAATTTATGTACCAACATCTAAAGCCAGTGATGATGAAACTGAAGAATTCTACCAACTTCTTCAGTCTGAAGTTGATCAAACATGCAATCAAGACGTATTAATCATTACTGGTGATTAGAATGCAAACATTGGAAACAAAGAGGAAGGATCAGTGGTTAGAAAATACGGTGTGGGTGATAGAAATGATGCTGGAAACAACATTACAGAATTTTGCAAGACCGATGACTCTTTCATTGCAAATACCTTTTTTAAACAACATAAGAGATGACTATATACATGGAACTCACCAGATAGGATATAAATAAATCATATTGACTACATCTGTGGAAAGAGATGGTGGTAAAGCACTATATCATCAGCAAAAACAAAGCCAGGAACAGACTGTAGGACAGACCATCAATTGCTCATTTGCAAATTCAGGCTGAAGCTGAAGAAAATTAAAACAAGTCCAGAAAAGACAAAATATGACCTGAACTTAGAGATCATGTGAAAAACAGATTTTGATGCATTAGACAATAAAGACCAAAGACCAGAAGAGTTGTGGGATAACATCAACAACATCATACAGGAAGAAAGTGAAAGATTATTAAGAAGAAAAGAAAGAAGGAAAAAACCAAAATGGATGTCAGAAAAGACTCTGAAACGTGCTTGGCAGCAAAGATACGCTAAAGCAAATGGAAGAAGTGAGGAAGTGCAAGAGCAGAACAGAAAATTTCAAAAGGTCAGCTTGACAAGACAAAATCATTATTATGCAATGTGTAAAGACCTGGAGTTAGAAAACAAAAAGGGAAGAACACCCTCAGAATTTCTCAAACCGAGGGACCTGAAGAAAAAAATCAAACCCTGACTTGCCAGTAATGACGGATTCTCTGGATAAATTATTGAATGATGCAGAAAGCATCAAAAGAATATGAAGGGAATACACAGAGTCACTGTACCGAAAAGAAATGGTCAATGTTCAACCATATCAAGAGGTGGCATATGATGAAGAGCCAATTATCCTGAAGGAAGAAATGCAAGGTGCATTGAAGGCATTGGCAAAGAACAAGACACCAGAAATTGAAATCTTTCAACAAACTGATGTAGCTCTGGAGGCACTCACTCATTTATGCCAAAAAAATTTGGTGGATAACTGCCTAGCCAACTGGTAGGAAAAGATCTATGTGTACCATTTCAAAGAAAGGTGACCCAACAGAATTTGGAAATCATGGGAAAATATCTTTGCTATCCTATTTGAAAATAGTTGCAACCATACATTGACAGAGAACTTCCAGATGTTCAAACTGGTTTCAGAAGAGGATGTGGAACAAGAGATACCATTGCTGACATCAGATGGACTGTGGCTAAAAACAGAATACCAGAAAGATGTTTACCTTTGTTTTATTGACTATGCAAAGGCTTTCGATTGTGTGGATCATGACAAGCTACAGACATCATTGCAAAGTATGAGTAATCCGGAACACTTAATTGTGCTCCTGAGGAACCTGTACATAGACCAAGAGGCAATTGTATGAATAGAACAATAGAACACAAAATGGTTTAAAATTAGTAAAGATGTACAACAGGGTTGTATTCTCCCACCATACTTATTCATTCTGTATGCTGAACAAATAATCTGAGAAGCTGGATTAATATGAAGAAAAATATGTCATCAGGACTGGAGGAAGACTAATTAACGATAATCTGTGATATGCAGATAATACAACCTTGCTTGCTAAAAGCAAGGAGGCTTTAAAATATCTACTGATGAAGATCAAAGATCACAGCCTTCAGTATGGATTGCACCTCAATGTTAAGAAAACAAAAATCCTCACCACTGGACCAATAAACAACATCTATATATAAGGAGCTCTAGTAGCGTAGTGGTTACGAATCGGGTTGCCAACCTGAAGATTGGCAGTTCAAAACTACCAGTGGTTCCACGGGAGAAAGATGAGGTGTTCTGCTCCCGTCAAGATTTACAGTCTCGGAAACCTTATGCAGGGTCACTATGAGTCGGAACCGATTCCATGGTACTTAACAACAACAACAACAACATATAAATGGAGAAAAGATTGAAGCTGTCAAAGACTTCATTTTTCTTGGATCAACCATCAACACTTATGTAAGTTATTGTTGTTGTTAGGTGCCATCTAGTTGGTGCCAACTCATAGTGACCTTATGCACAACCGAACGAAACACTGCCCGATCCTGGGCCAACCTCACAATTATGTAGCAGTCAAGAAAAAAAAAAAAAAAAAGATGTATTGTATTAGTGTAATCAGCTGCACAAGACCTCTTTAAAGTATTGAAGAGCAAAGATGTCAGTTTGAAGACCAACCCAAGTCATGGCATTTTCAATAACCTCATATGCATTCAAAAGTTGGATAGTGAATAAGGAAGACTGTAGAAGAATTGATGCATTTGATTTATGGTGTTGGAGGAGAATATTAAAAGTACTATGGACTGCCAAAAGGCCAAACAGATCTGAATTGAAAGAAGTGCAACCAGAGCGCTCCTTGGAAGTCAGGATGGCCAGACTTTGTCTCTCATACTTTGGACATATAGCCAAAAGGGACCACCAGCCACTGGAGAAGGATATCATGTTTGGCAAAGTGGAGGGTCGGAGTAAAAGAGGAGGACCCCCAAATAGGTGGATTGGCATAGTGACTAGCCCTTTCCTAGTTTTAAACCATGTGGTGTTTGTTCTCTTGCTATGTTCACACAACTGCCTCTTGTTCTATGTACAGGTTCCTCATGAGCACAATTAAGTGTTCTGGAATACTCAGTCTTCACCATGTTTTCCATAGCTTGTCATGATCCACATAACTGAAAGCCTTTGCGTAGTCATTAAAGCACAGGTAAACATCATTCTGGTATTCTCTGTTTTCAGCCAAGATTCATCTGACATCAACAGTGATATACCTTGTTCTGAAATCAGCTTGAACCTCTGGAAGTTCTCTGTCAATGTATGGTTGCAGCCATTTCTGTATTACCTTCAGTAAAACTTTACTAGCTTGGGAGTAGTGAGAAGTGTCATTATAACTACAAATAGTTACCTTTCATTTTAAAACCGCAATCCCATTGAATGTCAGTAAATTTAATCTGAATTGAAACTATGAAAACTCAAACACTGATCATTTAAATTAAATAGATAAAGTGGTATTTAACAAATTTAATTATATTATTCTCAGATAATCAGACGCTGGAATGGAGGTAGTAAGAGGTTAGCATTTAGTAACTGCATGAATTGAGTGGAATTCCTTAGTGAGTGATTTCCAAGGACGCTGTGATGTTTTTATGCTTATCCTGGGGACCATAAATTTATAGAAAGTGACATCTCACTTCAGTAGATGGCAGGATTATATAATATTGCAATTGTTGTTATTAAGTGCTGTTGAGTTGGTTCTCATAGTGACCCTGTAAAGAGTTTCCAAGGAGCAGTTGGTGGATTTCAACTGCTGTCTTGAAGATCAAATCGACCTTGCAGTACAGTGTTAAACCAACAGCACCACATTTGAACACCAATACAGCAATAGATCTCAAAAATATTTTCAGTAACTATCAAATTAACCAGCTTGTCTACAATTACATGCATTTTAAGAAACAACATTCCATTAAGAGTTTTTAGTTGAGCTCTGCATTATAGGCACACACATAATTCTGTGACCTCATTCCCTATTTTGTCTTATCGTTTTTATATCCTTATCTCTAGTATCCAAGGCTTTCCATTTTCTTGTTGTGCTCTCTTATTTTGAAGAGCATGTTGTTGTTGTTGTTAAGTACCGTCTTTTACAGTATTTTGATTTGATTATCTATCTATCTTGCTTTCTCTTTTTTTTCTTTTTATTACAGCCATACTGCTTTTCAAGTTTAAATGTGTCATGCTATTTTCCCTGCACAATTCTTATATTTCCTTTATCTGGTATCCATTTTCTCTTTCATTATTTTTAAATATGCTTTCCTTATTATTTTATAAATATTATCTTGAATGCCAAAAAAGGATATCTCTTATTATTATATATCTACTGTATTTTAGAAAATTCCTTGTTTTATTATATTAGTTATTTATCACAGCTAGCAAGTATTCACTCTACTGATAAATTAACTGCTTTTGTTGTAGTTGGTTCCTTTCTCTCCCAGTAGAGTTTAAACTTTATGAAAAAAATATAATTAATTATTTTTAGAATAAAGGGTCAATAAAAAATTGGTCAGGATAAGTTCCAGACATAAACAATTCCATTGCAACAATTTGAATTATAATGCACTTCGCTGCCCTGAATAATCCATAAAGATTAATATCTAGACATTGGTGATTTAAAATAAACAGGTATTGGCCATTTTGAATCACACAATCATCTATTTTACTATGCTGGGGATGATACACTGAAGAGGAAAGTATAGCATTCAATATCAAAAAGAAACATTACAAGGTCTTTTTGATGTATAATGCTGTCTGTGATGGGATGATATCTATATGCCTACCTAAGACCAGTTAATACAACTATTATTCAAATTTACACACCAACCAACAAAGCCTGTAATGAAGAAAGTAAAGAGTTCTATCAACTTCTGCAGTCTGAAATTGATCAAAAACTCAAATAAGATGCACTGACAATTACTTGTGATTGGAATGTGAAAGTTAGGATTAAAAAAAAAAAAAAAAAAGGATAAGTAGTTAGAAAATATGCCAATGGTGATAGAAATGAAACTGGAGATTGCATGATAGAATTTTTTTAAGATCTAAAACTTTGTTCAATATCTTAAATGATGATGGCAAACATAGACCTTAGTTACCCAGTGGAATGAATACCCAGGAATCAAATTGACTACATCTGTGGAAAGAAACTCAATATTATGAGCTAAAACAAGATCAAGGGCCTACTGTGGAAATACCATCAATTGGTACTTGTTCATCTGTAACTTGTTCATATGCAAGTTCACACTGAAGTTGAAGAAAAGAAATTATTGAAAGCCCACAAGAACAAAACAGTTATCTTGAGTATATTCAAAATAAACGTACAGACCATCTCAATAACAGTCATAATATATTGAACACTACTGGATACCAAAGGAATTTTGGGATAACATCAAGAACATCATACATGAAGAAAGTGAAAGGTTATTAGCAAGAAAAGAACAATGTGAATATCAGAAGAGACTCTAAAATTTGCTCTTGACTATAGAGAAGTTAAAGTTAGCAGAAGTAATGATGGAGTAAAAGAACTGAATGGAAATTTTCAATGGACAGCTGGAGAAGACCAAATAAAGCATCATAATGAAATGTGCAAATTCCTAGAGTTAAAAAACCAAAAGGGCCTCTGCAATACATAAGACTATAGGTGGAAGCCTGAACCACATCCAGATCTCCAGAGATGGGAAATTCCCAGTTGAAAGGACAAACAGACCAACCTGGAGTGGCTAGAAGAACAGAAGATACTTCTTGAAAGAAAGACCTACAGGAAAAATATAAAACAACATAGGCAGACTGACTGTTACTACAAGAACAAGCAACATGCTTGCCCAGGAAACATCAAGGCAAGTGGTTGGGTCTCCTCAGTGCAAAACCCCTTCCAAGACTAAGACTCAATGGAAATACACGCTGTGATTGGTGACCACACTTGACACTGATAAGGGGAAGTGAGGGAAAAACAGCAACGAAGCTGTGAGCTAAGCCCTACAACGTTCAGTAGACTTCTGTGAACTCGGGTGAAGACCTGGTTGGCCAGCAGTGTGCCAAGACCTGGGAAATCTTGGGCCCAGAGTCAGTGACATAGCCACAGAGGACTACAGTGGAGAGTGAAGCGTCCAGCTGATAAGAAGAGAGGGCATATGCATAAGAACACCCACACTTGCAGAAAATACCCACTTGTCCTGGCTTCAATGACTGGATGATCAGAGCTCAACCAGAAATAAAAAGAAGAGAAAAAGGAAAAAAAAAAGTATTCTCATATAATTTGATGAACTTGACCTACACCTATGGAAGCAGTAGCTCAAAAGAGGGAATAAATCCTTACAGCAAGAATCATTTCTATCCCCTGCACACACAGAGTAGACAGGGATGGGCAACTTGGACATTGGCTACCCAAAATGGGGGGCAGGGGGCTACAAAGGCAAGAAGTGACTGGCTTATAAGCTTTCAAGGGGGAACCTAGATCCAGAGGGCTAGGAGGAAGGTAGAATCTCCAGTGAGTAGTATTCAATCTGACTAGGTGGGGCTGGTGCAATGAAATGCAGATGGGTCTCCTGCGATACAATAGTGAATAATTGTTATCAGGACTGATTGTGAGGGTTGGAAATGTAACGGTGGACATTATATAGCAAGGAGGGGAGTGATTGACTTTTCAGTCTAGGAGCGGAGGTCCCTAGGACCATCAAGGGAGAAGAGCAGAGAGCAGGACCCTACCCAGAGAAGGAGTGATGACTGAAATGGAGCCAGAGATGATAACGTGGAGCGATGGAGCAGCTGGAGACTTTAGATCCAGAGAGGGAAAATGACGGTGTGCTGAAGACCTGGGGGGCACGGGGGAAGGATTGCATGAAGGGGATTGTAACCATGGCAATGAGACGATATACAATAGGATAGAATGAATGTAAAACCAATGTTCTCCCATGTAAACTATCACATAATTCACAATAAAACATTTAAGAAAAACAAACAAACAAAACAAAAGGGAAGAACAAACTCAGTGGTGTGGCTCTGCGGATTAATGCGCTGGACTGCAAAGTCATTTAAACAGCAAGATTGGCAGTTCAAGCTCACCAGCTGCTCATTGGAAATCCTATACTTGGAACTGACTCAACAGCACTTAGCCACAACAACAAAATGGGGGAAATACTGAATAATGCAGAAAACATCAAAAGAAGATTAAAAGTATACTCAGAGTTACCGTGCCAACAATAGTTGATAACTATTTCACCATTTCAGGAGATTGCATATGATCAAGACCCGATGTTGTTAAATGAAGAGATCTAAGTTGCACTGAAGACAAAAGTGAAAAACAAGGCTCCTGGTGTAGCTCTGTGGGTTAATGCACCAGACTGAGAAGCCGTTTGAACTGCAAGGCCTGCGGTTCAAGCTCACCCAGCTGCTCCTTGGAAACACTATATAGCGTCGCTATGGGTCAGAACTGACTCAACAGCTCTTAATAACAGCAACAGGAATTAATGGAATACTGACAAAAATATTTTAATAAATAGCTGCACTGCTAAAAACATTCCTTAGCCTATGTTAAGAAATTTGAAAGACAACTACCTGGCCAACCAACAGAAATAAATCTATATTTGTGCCATTGCAAAAAAATGGTGACGCAAGAGAATGTGGAAATTATCAATCAACATCTTTAATATAATATGCATATAAAAATTTGACGACGATAAATTTAAAATGGTTGCAATAGCACAATAACTGACAGAAATTTAATCTGGATACAAAAGGTGAGGTGGATCACAAAGAATATCATTAGCGACCTCAGATGGAACTTGACTGAAAGCAAAATAATACTAGAAAGATGTTAACGTGTTTTATTGACTAAAAAAGCATTTGACTGTGTAGACCATAAACTATGTGTTCATATTGAATCTGTACCTAGACCAACAGGCTGTTATTCAAACAGAGCAACAGGACACTGTGTGGTTTAAAATCAGGAAGGGTAAGTGTCTTGGTGTGTTTTTTCACTATATTTATTCAATCTGTATAATGAGGAAATAATCTGAGAAGCTGGATTATAGGGAAAATAAGATAGCATCAAGTTTGGAGGAAGGTTCATTAACAACCTGTGATATACAGATAACAAAACTCTTCAAAAGTGGTCCAAACATTGATATTGTCAAGGTTTTCATTTTACTTGGATTCACAATAAAAATTCAAGAAAGTAGCAGTGAAGTGTTGCATTGTGCAAATCTGCTGCAAAAGACCTGTGGGTGATTGTGTATATAATAATTTTCTTCAGTTTATGTCTGGATGAGAGTATAGAGAAACTTGTTAGTTGGTCCTACTAAAAATAAAGGAAGTAGTAAAAAATAGAGATGTGCTAAGGGATAAGGAGTCACAGTTCAAACATCACATAAAAGACCTCAAGATTTCTACTGTGCACTTAAAGAAAACCTCATTTCTTGTAGTACCAGAACTGATAAAGCCAACAACCAAACTCAGAGTCTTATTGTTAGACTGAAATACAATAAAAGCTCAACTCCCAATATGGATGGTGTTTGATGCTACAGTGAGCCATTGATTTGAAAGAAATGGCCTCCTGAAACAGGATGGTAAAATTTGGGCAGATAATCAGGAATCTGAGGTAATAGAGCCCATAAATTCCATGGAGTCACTCTTGCCAATAGCTCCAACCCTACCATCTGAAGGGATTACTCAGTAAAAATATAATCAATTCTTCCTACTCTTGATATAATTAACTCAATTATCCCTGCTTAGATGACACTTGAGGCATTTTCTGGGGCATCACCTATGGTAGATGTCTTGCAAGACATGGCTGAATGCTCCCAGGAAGCATCTTTTCAAATTCTAAATCTATCACTACGCTTAAGTCACAACAAGTCCCCAAAGTACAATTTGTGACCCAGGAAGAAATATGCTGCACCTCAAAAGAACAGCTTGCTTTTTCTAATACGTACAAACAGAAACCAGGAAAATAAGAGTGGGAATGACTTGGAAGGGTGTGGAATCATGGTGAAAGGAATATAGGGTTTAATGAGTCTGAGTTTATTGATACAGACCCACTAAGCACAGATTCAGTGTTTCAGCTAGAGAGATTAGTAGAGGATCTAATAGTTTATTTGGTTGGTTAACTGAAGCATGGATTGTGTGGTAGCTTACAAGATATTAAGTTGAAGTACCAAACCTGATGTGGTTTTCTGTAGAGGAAAAATCCAAAGGCATCAAGAAATTGGCATGTTAAAGTGAATTGATCAGGATAAACCACACATGAAGTGCACAGAAGATACACGTTTTACAAAGCAGTGAGGAACACATTTCTGAAGGGAGCCCCAGTTTCCTTGAAGACTGCTGATTACTATATTAAATAAGCCTGATTTGACTGTGGGAACTTGCCCTGGCGCTGTGGGTTAATGTGCTGGATCACAAAGTTGGTTTGAACCACATGGTTCACAGTTTAAGCCCACTAGCTGCTCCTCAGAAACCCTATACAAGGTCACATTATGGGTCATAATTGACTCAATGACATGCAACAACAACAACAACAACAACAACAACAACAATGGACTAATTGCACTACATGGTAGTAAGGGCTGAGTGGCAATACTTGACCTAAGGTGGGTGTGGTTACCTTAAAGGGCAGCAGAATTAAAGCAGTAATCAGAATAGTCTGACTCATGTGGATTTATGGCATTAGCTAATTAGGCAAGTGTCACTAGGAGTGAAATAGATGGGAAACCTGCTGAATATTTACTTGATTAGTACAAGAGAAAGAACTGTATGTCAAGTGAACAGCAGTTTAACTTGAATTGTCAGAATGGACAGTCACTGCCTCTCAGTCACTCAATTCCCAGATTTGATGCAGTTTTCAGATCCACAACTTCTTAAATGAGGGGATGGTTGCGTCCACTTGAGGAAGGAGCTCCCCCACCACCACCACCTCCTCCCACCCACTGCCAGGTATTAGTCTTTCAGCCTTCCTCAAAGGGATCTACATTCTTTTACAAAAGTTGGAGGAAAAAATAATCAGACTTCTCAGGGATTACTGGGCACTGACTCTGAATTGATACGAATTACAGGTGACCCAAAACATCACTTTGGCCCACCAGTCAGAGTGGGGGTGTATGGAGATCAAGCTATTAAAGGAGTATTATCTAAGATCCACTCCACTGTAGGTCCCAGAACTTATACTGTAGTGATTTACTCAGTTCTAGAATGCATAATGGGAGCAGACAAAATCAGCAACTGGATGAACCTCAAGATTGGATCTCTGAAATGTAGAATAAGAGGTATTACAGTTAGAAAAGCATAGTGGAAATTACTAGAATTACTTTCACCAACAAAATAGTAAACCAAAAGCAGTATCACATTCCTGGAAGGTTTGCAGAGATTACTGCTACAATCAAGGATTTAAAGAATGCAGGACCCACACCCTCCATACACAGAGTAGACAGGGATGGGCAACTTGGACATTGGCTACCCAAAATGGGGGACAGGAGGAGTACAAAGGCAAGAAGTGACTGGCTTACAAGAAGTGACTGGCTTACAAATTTACAAAGTTTACAAGCCTAGATCCAGAGGGCGCTGAGGAAGGCAGAATCTCCACTGAGTATTATCCAATCTGTCTGGGCGGGGCTGATGAAAGGAGATGTGAATAGGTCTCTTGTGATACAATAGTGAATAATTGTTATCAGTCTGATTGTGAGGGTTGGAAATGTAAAGGTAGACATTTTGTAGCAAAAGGAGGGAGTGATTAACTTGTCAGTCTAGGAGCAGAGGTCCCTGGGACCATCAACGGTGAAGAGCGGAGAGCAGGACCCTACCCAGCGAAGCAGTGACATGAGAGATGGAGGCAGAGACGATGACATGGAGAGATGGAGCAGCTGGGGACTTTAGACCCCAGAGAGAGAGAGGGCTTGTATGCTGACGACTGGGGGGCAGGCTTGCAGGGTATACCCTTTGGTTGGTTGATGATGCATGAGGGGATTGTAATCATTGCAAAGAAATGATATATGATTGGATGAATGTAAAGTTAATGTTCTCCCATGTAAACTATCACATAATTCACAATAAAACATAAAAAAAAAAAAAAAAAAAAAAAAAAGGCAGGAATGGTGATTCCCACCACATCCTCATTTAAGTCACCTATCTGACCTGTGCTGAAAACATATGGGTCTTGAAGAACAATTGTGGACTATCATAAACCTAACCAGGTGGTTAATCCACATGTTTTTCCATTGCTTGAACAAATTAATATATCTCCTGGTATTTGGTATGTAACTGCTGAGCTGGCCATTACCTTTTTCTCAATTTCATTTTTGAAAGATTACCAGAAGCAGCTTGACCTTCAGCTGGCAAGGCCAACATTACACTTCTACTGTTACCTAACAGGTACATCAGCTCTCCAGCACTGTCATAATTTAGTCCACAGGGAACTTGATCACCTTGCCCTGCCCCAAGGTATTATACTGGTCCATTATATTGATGACATTATTTGGGTTGAACCTAGTGAGGAAGAAGTATCACTGACTCTAGACTTATTGGAAAAACATCTGCATATTGTTGTTGTTAGGTGCCATCAAGTCAGTACCAACTCATGCATTCTCCAGCATCATTTCTATCACCAAGGCCATATTTTCCAACTACTGATCCTTCCTCTTGCTGCCAACCTTTGCATTCCAATCACCAGTAATGATCAATACATCTTGATTGCATATTTAATTAATTTCAGATTGAAGAAGTTGGTAGAATTCTTCTATTTCATCCTCACTGGCTTTAGTGGTTGGTGCATAAATATGAATAGTAGTGTTATTAACTGGGCTTCCCTGTTGTTGTTGTTAAGTGCCGTCGAGTCCGTTCCGATTCATAGCGACCCTGTACAGGGTTTCCAAGGCTGTAAATCTTTATGGGAGCAGAAAGTCTCATCTTTCTCCCGCGGAGCAGCTGGTAGTTTCGAACTGCTGACCTTGCAGTTCACAGCCCGATTCAGAATCACTACGCCAAGAGAGCTCCTGTTGAGTGGTATTCACTGGGCTTCCCTGTAGGCACATGGATATTATCCTATCACCAACAGTGTTGTACCTCGTGACTGCTCTGGATATGTTCTTTTTGACAATGAATGCAAGACCTTCAATTCCTCTTCAATTTGTCATTTCTGGCATAGTAAATTATGTGTTCATCAGATTCAAAATGGCCAATACCAGTTCATTTCAGCTCACTAATGCCTAAAATATCAATGTTTATGCGTTCCATTTCATTTTTCACAACTTCCAATTTTCCCAAATTCATACTTCATACATTCCATGTTCCAATTATCAATGAATGTGTTTACAACTGTTTCTCTTCATTTTGAGTTGTGCCCCATCAGCAAATGAAGGTCCCATGGGCTTTTCTCCATTCACATCAGCACAGTCAACTCTACTTTGAGGAGGCAGCTCTTTCCCAATTGCATTTTGAATGCCTTCCAACCTAAGGGGCTCATTTTCTGGCATAATCTGACAGTGTTTCTCTGCTATTCATAAGGTTTTCAGTGACTACATATTCGGAAGTAGTTCATCACTCTTTCATCCTAGTCTGTCTTCATCTAGAAGCTCATCTTAAACCTGTCCACCATGGGTGACCTGCTGGTATTTAAAATACCGGTGGCATAGCTTTCAGAATCACAGCAACCCACAAGCCACCACAGTATGACAAACTGACAGATGAGTGGTGGTATTAGCATATTGTTGTTGTTGTGAAGTGCCATTGAGCCGGTTCCAACCCATAGCGACCCTGTATAGGGTTTCCAAGGAGCAGCTGGTAAGCTGTGAGCTTGAATCGCCAACCTTGCAATTCAAACAGCTTTTCAGTCTGGCACATTAACCTGCAGCGCCCCACCAGGATTAGCATATTAGAGGGTGGGAAATTAACCCGACAAAAATTCAGGCACCTTCCACCTCATTGAAATTTTAGGGGTTCAGTGGTGTGGGGTTTGTAGAAATATTCCTAATAAAGTGATGGACAAGTTGTTGAGTTTGGCCTCTTCCACAAGTAAAAAAGAGTCACACAATGCCTGGTGGGCCTCTTCAGATTTTGAAGGTGACATATCCTTCATTTGGGTGTGCTACTCCAGCCTGCTTATCAAGTGAATTGAAAAACTACTAATTTTGAGTGGAGCCTATAAGAAAAGAAGGCTCTACAACAGGATCAGTTGGCTGGCAGACAGTGATGCAGTTTGGAGTCTTTGGAAGGCCCCTATTGGCAAATCACAGTGCAAGCCTCAGGATTTTGGAGCAAAGGTCTGCCATCTCTGCAGATAACTATTCTCCTTTTGAGAAACTGCATTTGTCTTGTTACTGAGCCTTAGTAGAGACTGAATGCATAACTATGAACCACCAATTCACCATACAATCAGAGCTACCCACTATGAACTAGGTGCTGTCTGAGCCACAGCATCATAGAGTTGGACATGTACAGCATCAATTCAGCATTAAATTACAACACCTGCCTTGAGCAGGACCTGGAGGCACAAATATGTAGCATGAGGAAGTGGCCCAAATTCCCCTGGTTACATTATCTTTCCCTCTCCCAGTCTACCCTTATGTCCTTGAGTGGAGTTCCTTATGATCTGTTGACTGAGGAAGAGAAAATTTATGTTTGATTTGCAGATGGTTCTTTATTATATCCAGGCACCAGTCAAAAGTGAACAGCAACAGCATTATAGCCCCTCTACGGAACTGCTCTGTAGGAGAGTGGAGAGGAGAAATCCTGCCAATGGGAAGAAGGTCTAGCAGTGCCCCTGGTTTTAAATTTTGCTTTGAAGGCAAGATCTTCAGATATGTGACTGTATGATGATTCATGGGCTGTGGTCAATGGGTTGCCTTGATGATCAGGGACTTGGAAGGAGCACGATTGGAAAATTGGTGACAAGGAAGTGTGGGAAAGAATTATGAGGCTAGATCTCTCCAAATGGGTAAAAAAGATGAAGATACTTGTGTCTCATGTACACCAAATGATTACCTTGGCAGAGGAGAAGTTTAACAACCACGCCAACAGAATAACATGTTCTGTGGAAACTAATCATGCTCTTCTCTAGCTACTCCTATCATTTCCAATTGTGCTCATGAACACAGTGGCCATGGTGGCAGGGATAGAGATTATGCATGGGCTCAGCAGCATGAACTTGTGTGAAGAGTGGAACTCTCCAAGACTGACTTGACTATGGTCTCTGCTCAGTGCACAATCTTCAAGCAGCAGAAACCAACACTGAGTCACAGACATGAGACCATCACTGTGGACATCATCCAGCAATCTGGTGGCAGGCTGATTACACTGGAAATTTTCCAACATGGAAATGGTAGTGTTTTGTACTTACTAGAATAGACACTTGTTCTGGGTATTGATGTGCCTTCCCTAAATGGAGTGCTTCTGCCAAACTACCATCTGTGGACTTACAGAATGCCTTATGTACCATCATGGTATCTCACACAGCATTGCCTCAACAAGGGACCTACTTCACAGCAAATGAAGTGCTGCAGTGGGCACATACCCATGGAACTCACTTACCATGTTCTTCATCATCCTGAAGTAGCTGGCTTGAACAGACTATGTAATTGCCATCTAAAGATACCCTTATGGTGCCAAATAGGTGGTATTACCTAGAAGAGTTGGGGCAATGTTCTCCAGGAGGCTGTATGTACTGTAAAACAAATCCATTATGTGGTGCTGTTTCTCCAATTGCCAGGATCCAAGGGTCCACATACAAAGGGGTAGAAATGGGATGGGTACTATCACAATCCTAGTGATCCACTTGCAAATTTTTGCTCTTCCAGTCTGGACATTTTATTTTCAAAGGGAGGAATACTCCCACCTGGAGACACAGCACTGACTCCATTGAACTGGAAATTAAGAATGTTCCCTGGCAATTTTGTATTCCTTATGCCTCTGAATCAGCACGCAAAGAAAGGAGTTACTGCATTGGGTGATGTGATTGATTCTGATTGCCAAACAGGAATTGTATTGACATAACATAATGGAAGTAAAGAAGAATATGTGTGGAATCCAGGAGATTTCTTAAGACATTGTTTAATACTTCCATGCCCTGTGATTAAAGTCAATGGTAAATGACAGCAACCCAATTCCAACCTGAATACTAACAGATCATACCCTTTATTTCATTGACCCTCCACTTCACCAAACATAATGTCCTTCTCCAGGTACTGATCCTTCCTGACAACATATCCAAATTACAAGAGACTAAGTCTCACCATATTTGCTTCTAAGGAACATTCTGATTAACTTGTTTCAGTAGAGATTTGTTTGCTCTTTTGGCAGTCCATGGTACTTTCAACATGCTTCACAGACTCCATAATTAAAATACCTCAACTCTTCTCACTTCTTTATTTTTTGTTCAACTTTTATATATATATATATATTTACTGGAACCAAGCCATCATAACAGCAACTATATATAATATATCATAACAACAACTATATATAATATATCATAACAGCAACTATATATAATATATCATAACAACAACTAT
>NW_006408535.1:1581318-1585759 GCF_000296735.1 Chrysochloris asiatica
TCCTTTAAACTGTTTCCCATCACCCAAGTTAGCACATAATCATGTGGTGCTATAGAATAAACACTGGACTGCAATGTTGATATGGACTGCAAAGTGAATGGTTAAAACTGACCAGCTGCTTCTTGGGAACCCTATATAGGATCTCTGTGAGTCAGGACCAACTCCACAGAATTTAACAACAACCACAACAGTCTTTACTGTGAATAATTATTCCCAGCATCTAACCCCTGGTAACCATCAAAAAATGGTCATTATAGAATAAACCTGTTTTCCTGATTTTTTACAGTGTGGGTCTTATGCAATATCTTTTTTTTTTTTTTTTTGTGACCAACTAATTTCACTCAGTGTAATGTCACTAATGTCACCCAGTCCTCCATATTATGTGGTGTTTTTCAGATTCATCATTATTCTTCAGTGTTGCATAATATTCCATTGTGTATATGTACTAAAGGAGCTCTGGTAGCATAGTGGTTATGAGTCAGGCTGCTAACATCAAGGTCAAGAGTTCTACCAGCTATTCCATGGGAGAAAGATGAGGCTTTCTGCTCCCATAAAGATTTATGGAAACCCAATTCAGGGTAGCTCTGAGTCAGAATTGACTCCACAGCACACCTTCATCACCACCACCATATGTACCAAAATGTGTTCAACTATTCCACTGCTGATGGGTACCTAGGTTTTCTCCATCTTTTTCTATTGCAAAAACAAAACAAAACAAAACAAAATGCTTCAATGAACACGTATGTGAAAATATCTTTTCATGTCATGGCTCGTATTTCTTAAGGATCTATTCCAAGTAGAAATATTTCTGAGTCATATGGTAGTTCTATTTTCATCCTGAGGAAATGCTATACCATTTTCCACAGTGGTTGCACATTTTACTGCCCCAATAGAAGTGTTGGAGGGTCCCAGTCTCTCCCTCCTCTCTGCATCATTTATTGTTTACTGTTTCTATTAACTTTGCTACTAATGCTGGATTTGGATGATATCTCATTGCTGTTTTGATTTGCATTTTTCTAATTTATTGTTGCTGGGCAATAAATCGAATGATGAAGATATCATCAAAGGAAACATAAGGAATATACAGTCATTGTACCAAAAAGAAATGATCATTATTCAACAAGTGCAAGAGATATCACACAACCAAGAGTCAATAGTACTGAAGGAAAAAGTTCAAAGTGTAGTGAAGGCATGAGCAAAGAACAAGGCGAAAGGAAATGATGGAAAACAAGTTGAAATCTCTCAACAAACTCATGCAGCACTTGAGGTACTCACTTATCTGCACCAAGAAATTTGGAAAACAGATAACTTGCCAACTGATTGGAAAAGATCCATATTTGCCCCATTCCCAAGAGAGGTGACTCAACAGAATGTGGAAATCACTGGACATTACCATTGATATCACATACAAATAAAATTTTGCTAAAGATAATTCAAAAACAGCAGCAGCAGTACACTGATAGGGAACTGCCAGAGGTTCAAGCTGGATTCAGATGAGAATGTGCAACAAAGAATATCATTACTATATCAGATGGATCTTGGCTGAAGTACCAGAAAGATGTCTACCTATACTTTCTTGAAAGCAAAGGCATTTGACTGTATGGATCATGACAAGCTATGGATAACATTGCAGAGGATAAGTATGCCAAAACACTGAATTGTGGTCATGAAGAACCTGTATCTAGACCAAGAGACAGTCACTGGAACAGAGCTGGGACACTGAATGGTTTAAAAGCAGGATATATGTGCACCACAGTTGTATTCTTTCACAACATTTATTCAATTTTCATTCTGAGCAAATCATTTGAGAAGCTGGATTACATGCAGAAGAACATGCATCAGGATTGGATAAAGACTCATTAACAGCTTGAAACGTGCAGAAAATACAGCCTTGCGTGTTGAAAGCGAAAAGGACTTAAAATACTTACTGATGAAAATCAAAGATCTCAGCCTTCATTGTGGGTTGCACCTCAATGTAAAGAATACAAAAATCTTAATCACTGGACCAAAAAATGACCTCATAATAAATTGAGAAAGGGTTGAAGTTGTCAAAGACTTCAGTTTGCTTGACTCAACCATCAATATTTATGGATGCAGCAGTCAAGAAATCAAGCAACATGTTGCATTAGGCAAATTTGCTGCACAAGACTTCTTTAAATGTGTAAAAGCAAAGATGTCAGTTTGAGAACTAAGGTGCATCCAACCCATAACATAATATTTTCAATACATCTTATGCATATGAAGGTTGCACAGAGAATAAAGATGACTGTGGATAAATTGATGCATTTGAGTTATGGTGTTAGAGTAGAATATTGAAAGTACCATGGACTGCCAGAAGAAGAAATCTGTGTTGGAAGAAGTACATCCTGAATGTTCCTTAGAAGTCATGATGGCAAGACTTCCTCTTTTACACTTTGGTCATATTATCAGGAAGGACCTAACCCTGGAAAAGCAATTATGTTTGGTAGAATGGAGGTTCAGTGAAAAAGAGGAAGACTCCGAACGACATGGACTAACACAGTGGCAGCAGCAATGGGCTCAAGTGTAACAATGATTTTGAGGTTGGTGCAGGACCAAGTCTCGTTCTGTTATGCATGAGTTGCTATGAGTTGGAACTGACTGGAAGGTATCTAACAACAACAATGGCTAAATATCTAGAGCATTTCTTTCTTTCTTTTTTTTCCGGCTTCCTGAACATATTATTTGGTGAAGTGTCTGGTCATGTCCTCAGACCATTTTTTAATTGCAATATTTCTTTTATTCTGGTTGAGGTGTTGAAGTGTTCTATATATTTAGACAATAGCTTCTTGTCTGATATATCATTGCCAACACGTTTTTCCCATTCTGTGGATTCTTGTCTTACTCTTATTGAAATCTTTTAATGCATGTAACGGTCTAATTTTTAGGAGGACACTGTGATTGATTTTATTTCCTGCTGTTTATATGTTTTCAATCACATTTGTTAGTGTACCTATGCTATGTATCAGAGTCCTTAAGTCTGTCGTATTATTTTTCATTGATGATCTGTATAAGCCTAGGTTTTACATTTAGATCTTTAATCTATGATGAATTAGTTTTCGTATATAGTGTGTGATATGAGTCTTATTTCATTCTTTTGCAACTGCACTTCCAATTTGCCAATACCATTTGAGGAAGACATTATCTCTTCTCTATTTAATGTTTTTTGGTCCTTCATCAAAGATGAACTGAACATAAGTGGATGGGTTTATTTCTGGACTCTCAAATCTACTTTAAATATAAGGATAATGTTTAACATGAGAAGTCAGTGATTAAGATCATAATATACATTTTGCCCACTGCCTGTGTCTCTGAATACTTGATTCAAAAAGAATTATATGATAGAAGTACTTATGGTATATTATTCCTTCATACAAAATATTGTCAAATGACTGTTTATAAGGCAAAGAATACAAAACAAATCAATGAAATCTAACTTTAAAAACAGTTTAATTCAAATTTCCTCACCTGCTGGCCTAATCAATATTCCACTATTAACAGGTTGCTTTTCTAGGAAATTATTCTTAGAAATAATTAACTTCTTTTGTTTAAAAAGTAAAGTTAAAGTTATTCATTTAAAACATCAACTTGATGTGATTCTTGCAGAAGAATGTATTTGATTCAGGAAAAATACACTAGGAACAGAGAGATCCATGTGCGGAAACATAAGCAGTGTTTCATGATATCAGGAAGACATATCTGATATTGTATGTAAAGAGAGTAGACCAAGATTTTTGCTTAGAATTGATATCATTTTTAATTTTTTGAAATGGATAAAGGAGCCCCTGTGGGTGGCATCGTGGTTTACGCATTGGACTGCCAACTGAATGATTAGCAGTTCAAACACATCATCCATTCCACAAGAGAAAGATGAGGCTGTTGGCTCAGGTCTCAGAATCCCAAAGGAACAGTTTTACTTTATCCTACAGGACCACTGTGAGTCAGAAGCAACTGGTTGGCAGTGGGTTTTGGTGAAAGGTATTAATGATAAGTGTATTCATGTGTATGCTCTGATGACAGAGCATGTTTTTATCTTTGCTTTTAATGGTATATGTACACTTAATATGGCTAATACTGTATACATTTGTGTGCGTGTTGTGTGTCATCAAATTGATTCTGACTCATAGCAACCTTGTATAAGGTTTCTGAGGTATCAATCTATACAGGAGCAGGACTTCTCATCTTATACCTGCTGAGCATCTGGTAGATCCCAACTACTGACTTTGCAGTAAGCAGTCCAACATATAACCCAGTCTTCCACCAAGAATCCTGTACATAGTTACCATTTAAGTGCATTAAATGGTTTCCATGTACAACCGAAGACCAGAAGAGTTGCAGATGACATCAAGAATATCATACATGAAGAGAGCAAAAAGTCATTAAGAAGACAAGAAAGAAGGAAAAGATCAAGATGGATGTCAGA
>NW_006408535.1:1585859-1589873 GCF_000296735.1 Chrysochloris asiatica
CAACTATATATAATATATCATAACAACAACTATATATAATATATCATAACAGCAACTATATATAATATATATTATATATAGTTTCTGTTATGATGGCTTGGTTCCAGTCCACAGCTACCCCATGTACAATAGAACAAAAAATTGCGCATGCTGCATCATCAGAACAATTGCAGATATCTTTGAGCCCATTGCTGCTGCCATGGTGCTAATCCATCTCATTGGGGGTCTCCCAATGAGATCCTACACGTTAACAAGCATGCTGTCCTTCTCCATGCTGTCCTTGTCCTTCCTGTTAATATACGTGAAGTATGAGAGACACAATTTGGCTTTTAAGGAGCATTCTGGCTTTACTTCTTCCAACACAAATTTGTTTGTCTGGCAGTCCATGGTGCCTTTAATATTCTTCTCCAACACCATAACTCATATGCATTAATTCTTCTACAGTCTTCCTTATTCATTGCCCAACCTTAAAAATGCATATGGGGCTATCAAAAATACCATGGATTGGACCAGGTGTACTTTAGTCCTCAAACTGACACCTTGCTGTTGAACAGTTTAAGGATGTCTTCTGCAGCAGATTTGCCTAATGCTATACATTGTTTGATTTTTTTTTTTTAGTTTTATTGTGAGTTATGTGATAGTTTATATAGGAGAACATTAGCTTTACATTCATCCTATCATGTATTCATTTGATTTCTTGACTGCTGCTTTCATGAGTGTTGATGGTTGATTGAGAAAAAAGAATCTTTGACATATTCAATCTTTTCTCCATTTATCATGATGTTACTGATTGGTCCAGTAGTGAAGACTTTTGCTTTATTTACATTGAGGTGCAACCTACACTGAACGGTGTGGTCTTTAAATTTCACCAGTATTTCAAATTATTTTGAAGATTGTGTCATCTTCATATTGTTGTTAAGTGCTGTCGAGTTGGTTCCGACCCATAGTGGCCCTGTATAGGGTTTCCGATGAGCAGTTAGTGAGCTTGAACCACCAACCTTGCAGTTCAAACAGCTTTGCAGTCTGGCGCATTAATCTACAGCGCCACACCAGGACTCTTATCGTCATATTGTTGTTGTTGTTGTTAAGTACCATGGAGTCGGTTCCAACTCATAGCGACCCTGCACAGGGTTTCCAAGACTGCAAATCTTTACGGGAGCAGAAAGCCTCATTCTTCTCCCCTGGAATAGCTGGTAGTTTCGAACTGCTGACCTTGAGGTTAGCAGCCCGATATAGCAGGTGGTTAATGATTCTTCCTCTAATCCTGATTCCACATTGTTCTTCATACAGTAAATCTTGGATTGTTCACTCAGCATACAGACTTAATAAATACGGTGAAAAGATGCAACCCTGATGCACAACTTTTCTGATTTTAAACAATTCAGTACAATCTTTTGAGTTCAAATAATTGTCTATTGGACTATGCCCAGGTTCCTCAAAGGCACAATTTTGTGTGCTTGAATACCCATTCTTTGCAATGCTATCCATAGTTTTCTATGATACATATAGTCAAATGTGTTTTCATAGTTAATAAAGCAGAAGTAAACTCTTTCTGGTATTCTCTGCTATCAGTAAAGATACATTGGACATCAGGAATGGTTCCACTCATTCCACGTCCTCTTCTGAATCTGACTTGAATTTCATGCTGTGTCCTCTCAATGTACTGCTATAACTGATTTTTGAATTTTCTTGGAAAATTTTAGTTACATATGACATTAAAAAGGCAGACACAGTCAATTCATCTGTTTTGGGGTATAACAAAGGGACATATAAAACCTGGAGCAAATAGTGCTGAGCGAAATAAGGTAGTCACATAAAGAAAATATTTGTATAAGACCACAATTTCAAAAAGTAAATAAATTTTTAAAAAATTCACACTGAAAGTAACATTTTCTGTAGGATAAACACTGAACTGTGAACACATGAGGCTTTCTACTCCAGCAAAGATTTACAATCTTGGAGATGCTATAGGGTTCACTGTGAGTCAGAACCTAATCAAAGGCATTTATCACAACAACAAGACTAAGAGGGGTAGACTTGTACTAACTTGGGTGAAGGAAAAAAGATTGTAGCCTGGAAAACCCTCTGGGATAGTTCAATTCTGACCTAATTTTTCAAAAATGAAAAACAAAAACTAAAAAAAAACATCAAATGAGAATAATAATATGGGAAGAAACTTTTTCAATAACTAAACCATATACAGTAGAAACTTAAAGAAAGTAATTACTTTAGAGTTCCTAGTGGCTGAAATATTTCAGTTTTCAACTACTAGTGGAAATGTTGGCTGTTTGAAACAATCCAGAAATCTTGGAAAGATAGTTCTGACTATCTGTTTCTGCACAGCTTTAAAGACTTTAT
The DNA here is from genome assembly GCF_000296735.1 of Chrysochloris asiatica. NCBI lineage: Eukaryota > Metazoa > Chordata > Mammalia > Afrosoricida > Chrysochloridae > Chrysochloris > Chrysochloris asiatica. The sequence continues at coordinate 1,588,218 of NW_006408535.1, forward strand.
GAAGCTCTTGTACTCGGCACACATGGGGTTGTAATAAGTTAGAAACTACTTAAAACCAACTAAAAAATTGTAACCAAGACAATATACTTAATCTTCACTTAAAATTTTTTTTAAGTTTTCTATCAAATGCATATGTAGGTTAACATACATAAAATTACTAGTGGACACATAATTTTTTTCTTCACAAATAAGAGGCCTTAGAAATTCATTCAGCAGCTGTAAAATGAACATTCATATATTAATATGTTTTAGTTTAACTGAACATATATTGACTTTTATATATACAAGTTTGAAGTGTTTTTATATTGATAGGTTATATTACCTAACTGTAATTGTTAATGCTATTTTGTTCCTCTAGCTTTCTATCAATTTCAACATTTCATAGTTTGCTAAAGCATTTGCTTTGAGAAAAATATTGTCTTTGACAAAAATATTTTCTTCCTTATTTTTGGTAGCATTCCAAAGATTTGCATACCCTAGCATAGTGAAATGTCTAAAACACTGTTGCTTTAAAAATATTCCTATGGTTTTTACTTCTATTCAATTTATGTAACTATTTAATTACTTATTATGTATAAGCTGATGCAGCATCATCTGCTGTATTTAGACACCATAACAGGCAAAATAAGAATTGCATTATATTTCTCTGAGTTACAATCTTACTAGCTATTTTTAGTCATAATTGCAATCAACCATAATTTTACACTGAACAGGTCTCAGATGTGTACCAAGAAAAATAATATAGACTTTACTTTCAAAGGAATAAATACCAGAAAAAAAGGAATAAGGTTTACAAATCTTTTAAGTTTGAGATAGTTATTACATTACTGCATCATAAAACATATCTGACAGATATCCTTTAACTATAAAATTCTTCATTCTAAATCAAATAACATATCTACTTTGTTATGATTTATCTCAGTGCAATTTTCTCATTTGGACTTTATGAATTTGAAGGCAATAATGGAATTTGAGCTCATTGTTAGCAAGAAGTATAGCTAAAATCATTTTTGAAAAGACAGTATACACCAAGCTTACATATCTTTCTAGAAAATTCCAGAGCCCAGTGGTAGCAATAGCAGACATACTGATCTGTTTCAGTACTTCTCAAAACAATTTCTTTTTTTCAAGTAACTATTATCTTCTTCTTCTTCTCTCTCTCTCTCTTTTGTTTGCCATTTCAACCATTTTAAATATAATATAAAATGTAATCCAGCCACATTAGCCACTTTATCCATTTTGTAAAACCATCACCACTATTTTCAAATCCTTTTTCAGTCTCTCTCCTTTCATTCTCCTTATTTCCTTTCTGTTTTTTTATTTATTTATGAGATAGTTCCCAATTGTTGGTTTTAATGAGAAAATAATATACATTGTGCATGAAAGAATAAAAACAACAACAAGAAACTTGTTATTCACCAATTGGCCTTATCAAAATTCCACTGCTTACTAGATGTTTACCTAGAAATTGTAAGGGTAATGTGATTCATTGAAAACAAAACAAAACCTTATATGTGTGTGTGTGTGTGTGTATGTATGTATATTATATAATATACATGTTGTTGTTGTCAGGTGCCATCAAGTCGGAACCGACTCATAGCGACCCCATGCACAGCAGAACGAAACAATGCTCGATCCTGGGCCAACCTCACCACC
>NW_006408535.1:1598308-1608093 GCF_000296735.1 Chrysochloris asiatica
GAGGTTGGCCCAGGATCGGACATTGTTTCGTTCTGCTGTGCATGGGGTCGCTATGAGTCAGTTCCGACTCGATGGCACCTGACAACAACAACAACAATGTACAATGCATAACTTTAAAAAAAGAGACATTTTCAAAGGAAATCATTATATCATGTCTATTGCCATGGTGTTTACAGGAACTATATTTTAAGCATTTTAAGTGATTCTTAAAATATAGTACCTGAGCACCAAAATCCCTGAACATATAGGAGGTCACAATGAAGATAAATGTCTAGAAGACATTTCTAATTTAAAATAAGAAAAGTGTACCATTCTGCTATCAAGAAATTAAAGAACTAAATGGCCAGAACATAAAAAGTTTGGGTTGTATAGCAGAGTTGTAGTTATAGTTGCTCTGTGACATTTCTACTACAAGCAATAGTGATAGCAACATTCTTTTATTTTCCATCTAGAGATCAATTTCCCCAGAGATCAATTTCCAAGATTTTTTACCTATAAGTAGAGATGAAAGGGTTTTCATGGCCAGATTATCTAATTTACAGTTTCAAGATAGACATGTCTTAATAGTCTACATATGTCATATAATATTTCATTATTATAAACCGTGAAAAATTGTTTTTGGAGTGTCCATTATTTTCTTATAATTTCAGTGTTTGGCGCTTTCATTAACTCTTATACACTTATAAAACATTGAATCACTTTTTATAATAAAAATCAATCAGCCAAGAACACTTACAGTGAATGTGTCAAGCACAATGCTGATACATTGTAATAAATTATATCCTCATAATCTGATCTAATTGACATCTTTTCAAAGAAATCCAACCATTAAAACCATTGTAGTATTTATCTTTAAATGAAGCAACAGACATTTCAGGTAATAAATTAATAAACATTTGTTAAACAATTACTTGGGCAAACCATTATATAAAACTGTACAGATTTAGAAAGTAATGAGATTAAGTTCTTTAATTGCAGAATGAATATTATAATAGTGAACACCACCATGTTCAATGACCCATAATAATATGGGAGGATGGGATAATAATAACTAGCTTAATAGAACAAGATGTATAACCATAGGTAAATAATTATGCAGCATTTCAGGCCAAAAATAAAAAGTGTATTATTGCAGTATCAGAATCACAGAAGATGTGAAGATAAATGCAGTCAGTGTGAATAGTGAAAGTATCCCTTGGGATCAGATCTCAGATGAGACACTGAGTGTATGGCTTCTACTTTATTCATTTTTATATTGTTAACAAATAATGCCCAACAATAAATTATACACTAGGAAGAAGTGTGGATACAGTATCTCAATCAATCAGAACAAATACTGCGTTACGAATTGAGTAAGGTGTGAATATGAACAAAGTATGGGTGTTTTTGTTGTTCAGTGCCGTCGAGTCAGTTCCAACCCATAGAAACTCTGCATAGGGTTTGCGAGGAACAGCTGGTAAACTTGAACCGCCGACCTTGCCGTTCAAACAGCTTTCAATCTGGCCCATTAACCCGCAGCGATTAGGCAGGATCTCGATGGCACTTAATAACAACAATAACAACAACAACAATTCTATAAATGAAATTCCTTTCTTCTGTATGGTTTTGAGAAGGCGCAGAATAATTTAGGGCAAAGACAGCAATGGTGTAATGTGGAAAGTGAAACTGAGGTAGAAAAGAGTAGCCCAATTATTTATGATGAGGGAAAGAAATATTGCATTAGTGGAAATGATTTAATTGAAGAGATATTTGGAAATTTTAATTTAGGAAATTGATACTTTGTTACATGGATGAAAGAAAAGAAGAACCAAAAATGAATTCCAGATGACTTAATTGGTTGATTAATTCAGTGGTGGTAACACTAAAGAGGTAAAACATTATTCTCCAGTTAAAAAAAAAAAAAAAAGTCTTAATATTTTAATAGTAAATCAATCAGTTCAAACTCACCAGTTGCTCCTAGGAAACCCTGTACAGGGTCGCTATGGCACTTAACTTGACGGCACTTAACACCAACTGGTAGCGTAGTGGTTACGAATCAGGCTGCGAACCACAAGGTCAGCAGTTCAAAACTACGAGCTATTCCACAGGATAAAGATGAGGCTTTCTGCTCCCGTAAAGATTTACAGCCTCAGAAACTCTATAGAGGGTCGCTATGAGTTGGAACCAACTCCACGGCACATAACCACCACCACCACCACCAAACTCTTAATAAATTTCTGTTCATTGAAGCTGCTCATTTATTGTATTGCTGTTATAGCAATACTAGATATCTTAAAAAATGCATATATTTTTTAAAAATGTTTTCAGGAAACACAGAACAAATTCTTCAATTAATGTTCAGGCAGTTAACACGTGCACATACTACCAATTACTTCTGATAGAACAATTAGCTGATTTTTTTCCCCCATGATATATTTGAAAACTGCTGAAATACCAAGAGCATGGTTAATTAATTCAACTTAAACTATGTGAGTATTTAATATATTTGCATGTGATTTTTAAATAAGTAAAATCCAATAATTTGTTGAGTAAGATAAGGTTAAATTTTTTTATTAAAAATAATGATTTTTTTTTCAGATCATTTTCTACAATTTCATTTAAAAAATAAGAGTTTAACACAAGACATAACTGCTTGGTCAATAAGTTTATTGTCTTTCTCTGGAACGATCTCACAGAAAATTGTGGTTTGGTTAAGCTCACTCCTGTCCTGAGCTCTGAGAAATTTTGCTCTATCTTGCTTCTGGGCAAGGGATATTTTGGGACGATTCCTCCTCTTCTTTTAACATCTTTCTTAGGCTTCTTCTCATAAACAGGATACTCTAGTCAAGCAGTATGTGCCTTCTTATACATCTCCTCCCTCATGTCTGGAGTTCCATTGTTCTTTAGGTATTGAGAGAACTGTTTCATGTAAGCATATTCATCTTCTTTCATTACGTAACGCATATAATCTGCATCATTCTAACCCATGATGTGTTTTTGATGTATTTCTGTATTGAATTCCTTGCTTTCTGAATCATAAACAGGCAACTGTTTGGTACTGTGAGGAATAGACAAGCCTCCATTCACATCGCCCTTCAGAGTCCCCCAAACTTTATTTCCAGTAGTTGCACTGGCAAGGCTTGCATCCAAATAGCAGGTGAAGGCATCAGACTGACCATCCATGCTTTCCACATTGTATCCACCTCCAGTTACTTCCACTTAGCCTGCATAGGTTTTGCCCATACTAAACCTACTGAGAAGCTTGCGGGTCCACAGCAGGCCAGTACAAGATGCCGCAGCATAATTTGTCAGGCGCCATACTTAGGTAGTTCGTGAACATAAGCTGCACAGACAATCATACCCCTCCTACACTGGCATAAGCAATCTAATAAACGATATCCCCATTGAATACACAAACAATCATCCTGTATTTGAGTGTGTTATATTTATTTTTATAGTACTGTATAGCGCTGTGGGTTAATGCACTAAACTGCAAAGTGGGTTCGAACTGCAAGGTCAGTTGTTCAAGGTCACCAGCCCTTCCTAGGAAACCCTATACAGTCTCCTTATGGGTCAGAACAGTCTCAGAAGCATTTAACAACAACAAACAACATATGTGTTTTTATCATGGATTACCAAATGTTTTTGATCATAGTAATCAGTTTTACCCTCTTGTTTTCTAAATTTCACTTGATAGCTCTTGAAGTAGGCCTTGCTCTAGGCAATTTTAACAAATCCAATCCTGCAGAACAGAGGTTCACCGCAGAACTACAGTAAAGACGATGATACTTTGGGGATTTTACACTAGAATCTTAGAGAATCTAGAGCAGTAAATAGGTTTTTCAGAAACAACGAAGAACTTAATCTAAAAAAATATTTTAGAGGAGTTCTTGTGTAGCTCTGTAGGATAAGCACTGACTGCCAATTGCAGTGTTGGCAGTGCAATCACACCAACGGATTCTCAGAAACCATATACAAGGTTGCTATGACTCAGAACCAACTCAATGACACTGAACAACAGCAACATTACATAACAGTTTCATATGTTACTAATATTACTTATTTGTTAATAATATTGAGCATATTCTCCACTCTGCAAGCAGCTTTTTTCATTAATTTCTCAAATTTCTATTTAATTTTTCTCTGTTAAAACATGAAAACTTATAACAACTTTCATATTTGAATTAACCCAAGCAGCCAAACTAAAGTCACCATCTTAAAGTCAGTTCTGACTCATAGAAACCCCTTAGGACTGAGTTGAATTGCTCTGTAGAGTTTCCACAGCTGTAAATTTTTATGGAAGCTGATTTTGCCTTTTTTTTTTTTTTTTTCTTTTCCCCAGTGAGCATGACCTTTTAGTTAGCAGCTTTTGTCACTATGCCTCTGAATTAATAATATCTTAAATACTAGACTTTAGATGTTATTAAATCATTTTTATTTAGTACAGGGGTCTGAAAACTTTTTCTGTAAGTGTTCAGATAATAAATATGTTGGGCTTTTGAGGCCATACCATCTGTGTCATGTCTATTAAATCTGCCCTTGTAGTGCAAAACCAGATTATACATAAATAATGAATATGCTGTGTTCCAAATAAAACCTATATGAACACCAAAATCTGAATGTCACATGCTTTGTTCTGTTGCCAAATATATGTATATGTATATAGTATATTTTCTTTTAGTCATCAAAAACTTTTGAACAAAGAAAGTATTGAAAGTTCTCAAAAAGTTTTATAACAACCACACACATTGCAGATTACTTTTTATATAAACAACTATATCAGTACAAAGATCTTGCCCCCATTTTGAACAAATTTCCAGTCTGGCAAATCCAAGTCCCAGATGTATTTTCTGACTATCACTCTTCATGTAAGGAGAAAAAAAAATCATAATTAAATACATTTTATTCAATGCAAATACTGGCTTGTTGATTTTTTTAATCAATAAAAATATTGTTTAAAAGACACTTTTAAGAATTATAAAATTAAAAGCCAAAGTTAGTTTGGTATCCAATTAATGTTACAATGTGCTTTGTCTTTATTGAAACACATTCTACAACTTGCAAAGAGCTCTGGTAGCATAGTGGTTACAAATAAGGCTGCGAACCTCAAGGTCAGCAGTTTAAAACTACCAGCTGTTCCCCGGGAGAAAAATGAGGTTTTCTGCTCTCAGAAACCCTGTTCAGGGTCTCTATGGGTAGGAACCGAATCGACAGCACTTAACAACAAGAACATTTTACAACTTGCAGGTTCCAAATATATTTAAAAAGCAAACACCAGGGGAAACACTGTTATAAATGAATGTCTGTTTTTTCTTGAAAAATATAGTTAACATTAGTGAAGTAGCTATTAATGGCCAAGAATACAAGAGGATGTAATGGTGTTGTTTGGTGTTAGATGTCTTAGAGTTGGTCCCAACTATGTATAACAGAACAAAACACTACTTGGTCATATGCCATACTCATAATTGTGGTTTTGTTAGAGATCATTGTTACTACCCTTGTGTAAATCCGTATGTTGAAAGTCTTCCCCTTTCTCACCAACTTTCCTCTTTGCCAAGATTTATGTCCTTTTCCAGGGACTGAACTTTGGTGATAACATATACAAAGCAAGACCATTTTCATTTCCAAGAAGGAATGTGACCATACTTCTTCCAAAACAGTTTGTTCATTAATCTGGCAGTCCATGGTAAAGTCAGTATTCTTCACCAACACAATAGTTCAAATGCATTGGTTTTTCTTCAACTTCTGCATGCATATGGGATTATTGAAAATATCATGGTTTAGATCATGTAGTTCTCAAAGTGATAACATCTTTGCTCTTTAACCCTTTAAAGAAGTCCTTTGAAGCAGATTTGTAATAATACATCCTTTTGGTTTCTAAACTGCTGCTTCCATGAGCATTGATTGTGGGTCCAAGTAAAATGAAATCTTCGACAAGTGCAATATTTTTTCCATTTATCATGATGTTATTTTTGGTCTAGTTGTAAGAATTTTCATTTTCTTTACATTGAGGTGCAATTCATACTGAAGGCTGTAGTCTTTGATCTTCATTAGTAAGTACTTCAAGTCCTTCACTTTCAACAAGACGGCTGTTAATGAGTCTTGCTCCAGTCCTCATATCATATTCTTCATCTAACCCAGTTTCTTAGATTATTTGCTCAGCATATAGATTGAATAAGTATGGTGAAAGGATGCAACCTTTTTTATTTTTTTAAACTATTTTTTGTGAATTATATGATAGTTTACATTGGAGAACATTAGCTTTACATTCATCCTATCAAATATTGTTTCATTGCAAAGGTTACAATCCCCTACATGCATCATCAACAAACAAAAGGGTATACCCAGCAAGCCTGCCCCCCGGTCCTCAGCACACAGCCTCTCTCCCTCTCTGTGTCTAAAGTCCCCAGCAGCTCCATCGCTCCATGTTATCATCTCTGCCTCCATCTCTGGCGTCACTGCTTCTCCCTTGGTGGTCCCAGGGACTTCTGCTCCTGGACTGCAAAATCAATCAATCCCCTCCTTTTCCTAACAAATTATCTACCTTTACATTTTCAACCCTCACAATCAGCCTGATAACAATTATTCACTATTGTATCACAAGAGAATTATCCCCGTCTCCTTTCATCAGCCCCACCCAGATAGATTGGATACTACTCAGTGGAGATTCTACCTTTGTCCATGCCCTCTGGATTTAGGCTCCCTCTTGAAAGCTTGTAAGCCAGTCACTTCTTGCTTTTGTAGATACCCTTATTAAAAGAAAGAAAGAAAACATATCTTTGTTGGCTACCAGGGGTGGTAGGGAGGGTATGGTAGACCACAGGTTAGGAGATAAATACATCATAGTTCAGGTGTTGGGGAGGGTAATACACAAGAAGGTGGAAGAGGATGGAAGAACAAGGTAGATAGGGGAATACTCAGGTAGGTTTGCATGGGCTAAATGGGACAGAGGTAAATAGTGATTTATGCGCAAACTTGGAATAACAGGGCTCTGTGATAAAAGGATTGAGGCACAGTCTCAATGGATAAAAAAGGAGAAATAATGTTAAGATGCTTGACTGTCTTATGAATGTTGGTTTCCCTTGCCTACTATTGTAAAACAGACACTTGAGTGGAATAGAATGGAATATTAGGAAACATGATTACAGAAAACTCATCAACCCGTCTTCAGCCTATAACTGAGTGGAATACCTAAAAGGAGTTCTAGAACTTGTCCAGTGAAATAGGCTTCTTGCAGAGCTTTTGTAGTACATAGGACATTAGGTGGAATACTGGTCCCCATCCAGAACCTTCTGAGGTGGGACATATCCACTTGAAAGGACATGCAGTCCAAATCAGAGTGGCTAGAGGAACAGAAGACACTTCTTGAAAGAAACACCAGCAGAGAGAGAGAAAAAAAAAAAAAAGGCAGTCTATTTAGCTAGTACAAGAACAAGCAAGCTGTTTACCTGGGAGTGATCAAGGCAAGCTGTCAAATCCCATCAGAACAATCCCCCTTCCAAGTCAAATACTCAAAAGGAAAACAAGAGCAGGCATGTAAGCTTGCTGGTAACCACAACGGTCTACTTGTAAGTGAGAATGGGGGAAAGACGGTAATGAAGACATGGGCTGAATTTGACCATGTTTCACAGACTCCTGTTGACCTTGAGATGAGAGAGAGAAGAGGAAGGGCTGGTTGGTCCGAAGTTTAGGGAGACTTGGGAACTCCTGAACCCATGGACCTAACCATGGTCGGCTAGATCTAAAAGTGAACTATCTAGCTGATAATAAATGGGGGAAGGCATGAAAGAATGCCCAAACTTGCATATAGTACTCACTTGACCTAGTTTAGATGACTTGATGATCAGAACTCAACTAGAGGAAGATATGTAAATTTGATACAAGAAGCAAGTGTACATTGCTACAATTTGATGAATTTGACCTATACTTATGAATGTAGTAACTCAAAATACCAACCTAGAAGGAAGGCATCTTCAAATCAAGGATAAAGCCTATCCTCTCAGTACACATAGTTGATAGTGAAGGGCAACTTAAATATAGGCTACCTAAAAGGGGGTGGGGTCAAGCTGTAAAGGCACAAAGTAACTGGCTTACAAGTTTTCAAAAGGGAATTTAATTTCAGAGTGTGCAGGGGAAGATAGAATCCCCACTGAATAGTTCTTGTCTTGTCTAGATGGGTCTGGTGAAAGGAGATGGGGATAGGATTCGTTTGATTCTATAGTAAGTAATTGTTACCATGACTGTGATTGTGACAACTGTAAAGGTAGAAGTTGTGTAACCAAAAGGGGGGAGTAGTTAATCTTACATTCCAGGAACATAAAATTCTGGGACCATTAGGAGGGAAGAGCATGAGTAGAATGTGGTATCCTAACCAGAGAAGCAGCAACACCAAAGATAGAGGCAGAAATCATGGCATGGAGAGAAAGAGTAGCTGAGGACTCTAGATTTATGGAAAGAGAAATGCTGTGTGCTGGAGGACAGGAGGCTGGCTTGCAAAATGTGCCCTTTGGTTGTTTAAACAATTATCTATCCCTGTGTGTTTTTGTGTACATAAAAAAGCAGGGTTTGTGCAATGGAGGCAAATACTGTTAACCATTGGTTCATGGAGGGGATTGTAATCATTACATTGAAACAAAATATGATTGATTGAGTGTAAAACCAATATTCTTCCAAGTAACTACCACTCAATTCACAATAAAAGCTTTTTTTTAAAAAAAAAAGAAAGAACTATAAAAATGAAATGGAACAGATAAATATTGCTATTGCTATTGCTACCTGGGTATTAGTGAAGTGAAAATAACTGATATTGGCCATTTTGAATCTGACATACATATGGTCTATTACACTGGAAATAATACATTTAAGAGAAATTATGTCACATGTATTGTCAAGCAGAACATTTCAGGTTCTATTCTGAAACACTATGATGTTCAAGAGCATGTTTCACAGTCTGTTCTGACACACATTTTGATCTTATCTTTCTCTCTTGTCTTTTTAATGACCTTTGGCTTTCTTCATGTCATCATACTACTTGACTGATGTTCTGTTTTAGTGTGGAATGCATCAAATCTATTCTTGAGATGGTCTCCAAATTAAGCAAGATATTCTCAAGCTTGTATTTTGGCTCTCATGGAACCTGCATATAAGCAATTGATATTCTGTTGTGCAGTTGGTCCCTGGCTTTGTTCTGTAAAATGATATTGACAACCAGGAGAGGAAAGAAGAGGGAAAAAAAAAAAAAAGAGTGAGCTGATACGGTCTGATGAGCTTGACCTATACCTATGGAGCAGCGACTCAAAAGAGGGAACAAATCCTCACAGCAAGAAATATTCACACACACCCCTACACACAGAGTGGATGGAGAAGGGCAGTTTGGACATTGAATACTCAAATGGGGAGGGGGGGACTACAAAGGCAAGAAGTGACTGGCTTACAAGCTTTCAAGAGGGAACCTGGTGCTAGGGAGCATGGCGGAAGGCAGAATCTCCAGTAGGTACTATTCAATCTGTCTGGGCAGAGCTGATGAAAGGAGATACAGATGGGTAACTCGTGATACTGTAGTGAATAATGCTTATCAGGATGGATTATGAGTGTTGGAAATGCAAAGGTGGACATTTTGTAACAAGGAAGGGAGTGATTAATTCTCCAGGATAGGAGCGGAGGCTTCTGGGACCATCAACGGAGAAGAGCCCAGAGCAGGACCCTACCCAGAGAAACAGAGATGCCTGAGATAGAGACAGAGATGATGACGTGGAGTGATGAAGCGACTGGGGACCTTGGACCCAGAGAGGGAAAGGGACTGTGGG
>NW_006408535.1:1608401-1667230 GCF_000296735.1 Chrysochloris asiatica
TATATCCCATCTGGAAAGGTTCACATATGTAACTGTCATTTATGTTGTTGAAAAAAAGATAATTGCAATGAATAAGCCATTAGTCTTGCAATATTTCATGTCTCTATTTTCAGTGTCTTTTCTATCACCAAGGCCATATTTTCCAATTGCTGATCTTTCTTTGCTTCCAGTTTTATATTTCAATCACCAGTAATATATCGATGCATCTTAATTACTTGTTTGAACAATTTCACACTGTAAAAGTTGTTAAAAATATACAGATATTTTTTTTTCCTTGTCTTTGGTGCAAAATTTGGTACGTAAATTTGAATACTAATTTTATTAGCTGCTCTTCCTTCCAGGCATATGTAAATTATGCGTTGTAGAAAATAATCCACTCAGTCCATACAGTTGAATCTATGGGAGTTTATTCAGAGAAGAAATTACTATTACATTGGGATATGGAAGACATTAGTCTACAAAAGTGGGAAATGATGACTACAGGCAAAATTTTCTCACAGAGATTGATATTGTTGTTGTTGGTAAGTACTGTGGAGTCGGTTCTGACTCATAAAGGCCCTGCACAGGGTTTCCGAGGCTGTAAATCTTTACGGGAGCAGAACGCCTCATCTTTCTCCCACAGAACCACTCACTGGTAGTTTCAAACTGCTGACCTTGAGGCTGGCAGCCTGACTTTAACCACTATGCTACCAGAGAGCCTTAGAGCTCATGAAATACAGAAATAAAAATGCAGTCATTTATTTGCCTAATTCTTGGTGAAGTTACTAGTAGGAATGGGTTGGAGTAGGGAATGGACTTCTATTGGATGATTTGATATAAAGAGTTAGAATAATTTATCTCAGGAACTAATTACAGAAGTTCTCAATCATAGCTTTATATCTTTCAGATGAGATCATAAAACATCACTGGTAGAAATGTGCACACCTTTAGTCAAATATCTCAGTAAGGTGTGAAGCTTCATCTTGATACCAGGGTTTCATTTACCCTAAACAACTTGTTAATCAAAACTTGTGAATGGTCTGGGAAAGTTCAGATAAGGTTAGCTTCAAGATCCTCTCAAGCATTATAATTTCATGTTTTTCATGAAGAAATATTCTTTTAGCTCACTTCTTACAAAAGACAGTTATGTCACGATTCCTTTCATTAGAATGTAAGTTCTATTGTTGATTGCCATTGAGTCATTTTCGACTCACAATGACCCTACATAGGGTTTCCGAGAAGCAAATGGTGAGTTTGAACCACCGAACTTGTGGTTGAGTGCTTAAACTACATTACCACACCAGGAGTATGTTGTTAAGTGCCGTCGAGTCGGATCCGACCCATAGCGACACTGTATAAAGTTTCCAAAGAGCGAATGGTGAGCTTGAACTGCGGATCTCATGGTCCAAACAGTTTGCAGTCCAGCGTATTAACCCACAGCACCACACCAGGACTCCGACACCAGGTCTATGGCTCCTAGCAAATGACATACTAAGGTAACAGGCGCTAGTAAGGAGAACAAATATTTAGTCCCCAGCACATGGATAAAAAGAAGAGTATAATTCACTAAAAACTCAGTTATATCTAAGATGTGTTCTTGTTATCTTTGGCTGGTGACTGTCAACATACTTGCTGTTAAGTGCCATTAAATCGGTTCTGACTCATAGAAACTCTGTATAGATGTCCGGAGCAGAAAACCTCCTATTTCTCCCGCTGAGTTGCTGGCGGGCTTTAATCTCGAACAATGTGGTTCGAAGGCACCACGCTTATTGTTAAATTGCCAAAGGCGGCAAGTAAATTCTGACTCATAGCAGCTTGTATAGGGTTTCTGAGGTGCACCGGTCTTGTAATGGTTACCAGGCTAGTGCTTATCCTACAGGGCTGCATCAGAAGTCCATACCGCTGCGTGTTGTTAAGTGCAGTCGAGTCGAATTGACTCATAGCAACTGTATAGGCTTTCTGAAGAGAACCTAGCGAGTTTGAACTGCTGACTTTATGGTTCAAACTGACCTTGGTGCCCAGTGCTTTTCTTACAGCGCCATACCAACACTCCATACTTCTGCTTAATAGTCTCAAAATTAAAATCATCAAGAATACGAAAGCCAATTTTGCTGCATTTTTTTAGGCCCAATTTTACAGCAAGTGGTTATTTAACAGTAAATGTAATATGTTGCTCATCCTTTGTTCATATCTTATAATTCTGTTGTCCCACTTTGTCTCTGGGCCAGTTTTATGACCTACTCTGGTCAATGTAATATAAATAAGCAATTCTACCCTGCATCTTTTTTCCTTACTGTTTTTACAACACATTTTTCATGTGAAAAAGCACAGGATAAGAATGATGAGAGATAGAGAGGGAGAGGGGCTGTGGGCTGACAAGGAGGGGGGGCAGGTTTGCAGGGCATACCCTTTGGAGGGAATTGTAACCATGACAATGCAACGATATATGATAGGATGAATGTAAAGCTAATGTTGTCCCATGTAAACGATCACATAATTCATAATAAAACATTTAAAAAAGAATGAGGGGAGATACACAGACAACCAAATTAGCTCCAATACCACAACCGATATTGGACCAATCATCGCTTGTCTCAGTTTGTTGTCCTTGTGCTGTAATGCTGGAAGTTATGGCACAGATTTCTGATTTATAATTTTGAGACAAATGATAAATTGTGATACCATGTGCTTTTAGAATGCTTCATTCCTTACAGAAATGTTTCTCACTATAATTCATGTTTAAGACAATAAATAAGAAGTATGAGCTCTGGTAGTGTAGTGGTTACGAATCGGGCTGCGAACCTTAAGGTCAGCAGTTCGAAACTACCAGCTGCTCCGCGGGAGAAAGATGAGGCTTTCTACTCCCGTAAGGATTTACACCCTCGGAAACCCTGTACAGGGTCGCTATGGGTCGGAACCGACTTGAAGGCACTTAACAACAACAACAACATGACTTGGGTCATAATTACAAATGTTAGAGTCAACATTTTTTTTTTTTTTTAACTGACCACATGTGTAAGGAACAACAACATCAACAATACTAACAACAACCTGTTATGTACTTAGAAGCCCTTGTAGAAAGCAGTAGTTAAAAGAACTTGATTACTAGATTAATATTTCAGAATCCGCCAGTCCTACATCAGTATAGAGACGTGGCAGTGCGCTGTGTAAAGACTGAAAGCCTTGGAATCCCAATAGGGAAGTTCTTCTCTGTCCTCCATTGTCACTACAAGTCATAATTTACTAAACTTCTGTGGTTTTGTTTTGTTTTCTGGTTTATATATTTGTTTGAGCTTCTCTGAAGTTATACATTAATCCTTATGTGAAATTTAATACATATCTGTAGCATAGTGGTTATGAATCAGCCTGCTAATCTCATGGTCAGCAGTGTGAAACTAGCAGCTGTTCCACAGGAGAAAGATGAGGCGTTCTGCTCCCGTAAAGATTTACAGCCTCAGAAACCCTGTACAGGATCACTATGAGTCAGAACCAACTCCACAGCATATAACAACAACAACATTTTTAATATGAGAGGGTTTCAAAAAGTTTTTGGGAAAATCCCATTACCTTTTCATTCCATTTTCCATGAACTTTTTGAAGTTTCCTCACATAATAATTTAAGCAATATTATACTTACATTGAAATGCTTATGTAACATGATGAGATTATCATAAAGTTATCTTATATAAAATGGATAACATTTATCTTATTTATATTACCTAGTAGCAAAGATCTGGCACTATTAGAAAATTTATGAAACTTCTATCTAGGTGGGTGATGAAGAAAGGTATTATTTGATTTAAGGAACTGCAGATTTACTGTTGGTGGCAATTTCGTATTGAACCAGTATGCAATGTTTCCTGGAGACATGTGGCAAGCAGAAAACTACTCTATGTGTTCTAAGAAAGGAATAAAGGCATCATTGCTATTGTGTTCAGTGCTGTATGTTGGTGCCAACTCATAGAAACTCAGGGTTTCTGAGGCTCGACTAATGGGTTTGAACTGCCAACCTTCATGCTAGCATTCCAGTGCTTGTCACACAGGACCATACATTATTAAAATTTTTTAATTCTCTCACTTAAAACTTTCCTAGAGACTCCACAATTCAAACTTATTACAATAAAATATTAACAAACATCACACAATCATTTCCATGTTATTGTTAGGTGCTATCCTAAGACTTAATATGAAACGTCATCAAAAAATTTATCAAAAGAATAAAAAGAGAACTTACTTACTGGGAAAAAAATTAATAATGCCCTATCTGACAAGGGCTAATCTCTAAAATATGTAGAAAATTTCAACAACTCAATAACAAAAATTAGCAACCCAATCACAAAATGGGCAAAGGAGATAGACACTTTATCAAAGAGGATTTACTGATAACCAATAAATACATAAAAAGATATTCATGATTGCTAGCCACTATTTTTGTTGTTGGGCACCCTTGAGTCAGTTCCAACTGATAGCAATCCTATGCACAACAGAAGGAAACACTGCCCAGTCTTGCGCCATCTCACAATTATTGTTACGCTTGAGCCTAGTGCTGCCACTGTGTCAATCAATCTCATTGGGGGTCTTCCTTTTCACTGATCCTCCACTTTATCAAGTATGATGTTCTTTTCCATGGGCTGTTCCCTTCTGACAACATGCCTGAAGCATGACAGACGAAATCTTGCTTCCTGGCTTCTAAGAAGCATTCTGTCTGTACTTTTCAAACACAGATTTGTTTGTTCTTCTGACACTCCATAGTACTTTTAATATTCTTGCTCAACATTATAATTTGAATTTATCAACTCTTCTAAGGTCTTTCTTATTCATCGTCTAACTTTAACATGCATATGTGGCAATTGGAAATACCATGGCTTGGGTCAGGTGCACCTTACTTCTTAAACTGATATTTTTGATATCTTTAACAATTTTGATTTCTGGATTGCTGCTTGCATGAGTAAGGTTACTGATGCAAGCAAAATTAAGTATTTGACAACTTCAATATTTTCTCCATTTATTGTTTGTTGTTGTTGTTAAGTGCCATTGAGTCAGTTCTGACCCATAGCAATCCTGTTTAGAGTTTCTAAGGAGTGACTGGTGAGCTTGAACTGACAACTTTGTGGTTCAAACCAATTTTGCAGTCCAGCTCATTAACCCACAGTGTCACATGAGCATTATTCATAATAGCAAAAGGATGGAAACAACATAAATAGACAACAACTATGACAAATTCATGTAATGAAGTACTATGCAACTCTAAAAGGTAATAAGGAGCCCATAAAGCATCTTACAACTCTGATTAATCTGGAAGATGATATGCTGAGTTAAAAAAGTTAGTCACTAAAGGACAAATATTTATGGTCCATCTATTATGAAAAGTTAGGAACAGATATGCACAAAGAAAGACATGTGATTTGATAATTACCAAGGATGGCAGGGGAGGCAGGGTTAATAAATGTCTAGATAGATAATGTTTTTCAGTACTGTTGAGTTGGTTCCGACTTAATAGCGACTCTGTTTAGGGTTTCTGAGGAGCAGCTGTTGAGTTTGAATTGCTGACCTTTTAGTTCAAACTGATCTTGTGGTCCAGTGCTTATCTTAAATAGACCCTTGTTATTTTTGGTTATGGGAAAAAGAATACCAAATAAAGATGAAGTCCACACAATATAATCAAAGTAAATTAAGACACTAAGAAGTACACAGACAATTCTGGTAAATGCTATAACGTATTCATTATTTTAACAATCAAACAAATACCTTTGTGATTACAAAGGTAGAAGTATATGGATATATGCCTCTGGGAAGGAATATGTTAGCACATTATATGTAGGTATAAGCTTATGTGTTGTTGTTATTAAGTACTATTTAGTCAGTTCTGACTACCATTTGTCTGTCAGTTTGTAGTACTGTGGTGGCATTTGGGTTGCTGTGATTCTGGAAACTATGACATAGGTATTTTAAATATCAGTAGGGTCACCCATGGTAGACAGGCTTCAGATGAGCTTTCAGACAAAAACAGACTAGGAAGGAGAGACGAACTATGTCTGAATATTTAGTGAGTGAAAACCTTATGAATATTAGAGACATTCAGATATAGTGCCAGAAAATGAGCTCCTCAGGTTGGAAAGCATTCAAAGTGCAAATGTGGAAGCACTGCCTCCTCACAGTAACGGTGTGAATGGAGTACAGCCCTTGACACCTTCATTTGCTGTTGGGGCACAACTCAAAATGAAGAGAATCAGCTGTAAACATCCATTAATAATCAGAACACGGAATGTATGAAGTATGACTCTAGGAAAATTAGAAACTGTCAAAAATTAAATGGAACACATAAACTTCAATATCTTAGCTATTAGTGAGCTGAAACGGACATCAAATTGACTACATCTGTGGAAAGAGAAGATGGAAAAGTTCCATATCATTAACCAAAACAAGGCCAGGAGCAGATTGTGGAACAGGCCACCAATTGTTCATATGCAAATCAGACTGGAGCTGAAGAAAATGCAAACAAGTCCACCAGAGGCACAATATGACCTTGAATATATCCCACCTGAATGCAGAGATCATCTGAAGAACAGATTTGATACATTAGACACTAAAGATGGAAGACCAAAAGAGTTGTGGGATGACATCAAGAACATCATCTAGGAAGAAAGCAAAACGTCATTAAGAAGACAAGAAAGAAGGAAAAGATCAAAATGGATGTCAGAAGAGACTCTGAAATTGCTCTCCAGAGTAGAGATACTAAAACAAATGTAAGAAATGAGGAGGAATAAGAGCTGAATAGAAAATGTCAAAGGTCAGCTCAAGAAAACAAAGTCAAATATTACCATGAAATGTGCGAAGATGTGGAGTTAAAAAGCCTAAAGGGAAGAACACTCTCATCTGTTCCCAAGCTGAGGGAACTGAAGAAAAAAGTGAAGCCTTGATTTTCATTATTGAAGGATTCTCTGGGCAAATTATTGAATGATGCAGAAAGTATCAAAAGAAGATGGAAGGAATAAATAGAGTCACTGTACCAAAAGGAAATGATCAATGTTCAACCATTTCAAGAGGTAGTATATGATCAAGAGCCAATGATAATGAAAAAGTCCATGGTGCATTGAAGGAATTGGTAAACAACAAGGCACCAAGAATTGATGGAATACAAATTGAAATCTTTCAAGTAAGTGAGGCAGAACAGGAGGCACTCACTCATCTCTGCCAAGAAATTTGGAAGACAACTGGCTGCCCCACTGAGTGGAAGAGATCCATATTTGTTCCCATTCCAAAGAGAGGTGACCCAATGGAATGCGGAAATCATCAATCTCTTTGATATCTCATGCGAATGAAGTTTTGCTAAAGGTAATAGAGAAACGGCTACAATCATACATTGACAGAGAACTTCCAGAGGTTCAAGCCAGATTCAGAAGAGGATGTGGAATAAGGGATATCATTGCTGACATCAGATGGATCTTGGCTTAAAGCAGAAAATTCCAGAAAGATGTTTATCTGTGTTTTATTGACTACTCAAAGGCTTTCAATTGTGTGGATCATGACAAGCTATGGACAACACTGCAAAGTATGAGCATTCCAGAACACTTCACTGTGCTCATAGGAACCTGTACATAGCCTAAGGGGCAGTTGTTCAAACAGAACATGGGAACACTGAATGGTTTAAAATTAAGAAAAGTGTATGACAGAGTTGTATTCTTTCACCATACTTATTCAGCTTGTATGCTGAACAAATAATCCGAGAAGCTGTGTCATATGATGAAAAATGTGGCATCAGGATTGAAGGGAGACTGATTAACAACCTGCGATATGCAGATGATGAAACCTTATTTGCTGAAAGTGAAGTGGATTTAAAATACTGGTGAAGATCAAAGAGCACAGCCTTCAGTATGGATTACATCTCAATGTCAAGAAAACAAAAATCCTCACCATTTGGACCAATAAACAGCATTATTATCAATGGAGAAAAGATTGAAGTTGTCAAAGACTTCATTCTTCTTGGATCAAGTATCAACACTCACGGAAGCACCAGTGAAGAAATCAAACGACGTATTGCATTAGGCAAATCTGCTGTACAAGACCTTTTTAAAGTGTTGAAGAGCAAAGATATCAACTTAAGGACTAAGGTGCACCTGACCTAAGCCATGATATTTTCAATAACCTAATATGCATGTGAAAACTGGACAGTGAATAAAAAAGACCACAGAACAATTGATTCTTTTGAGTTGTGGTGTTGGAGGAGAATATTGAAAGTGCCATGGACTGCCAAAAGAACAAACAGATTTGTTTTGGAAGAAGAATAGCCAGAGTGTTCCTTGGAGGCCAGGATGGCCAGATTTTGTCTTTCATACTTTGGACATATTGTCAGGAGGGACCAGCCATGTGAGAGGGATATCATGTTTGGTTAGGTGGAGGCTCAGAGAAAAAGAGGAAGACCCCTAGCAAGATAGATTTGCAAAGTGGCAGCATTATTGGGCTCAAGCATGGCAATAATTCTGAGGTCAGCCCAGGAGTTGGCAGTATTTCATTCTGTTGTTCATAGGGTCACAATAAATTGGTACCGACTCGATGGCACCTAACAAAATTGTCAGTTCTGACTCATAGCAGTCCTGTATAGTGTTTCCAAAGGAAAGGCTGATGGCTTTGAATCACCAACTTTGTGGCTATCAGTCCAGTGCTTATTTTACAGGCCACTACAGGATTCTGTTGTATGTATGTTTCTGTTGTTAGTAAGTGTTGTCTAATATGTTCTGACTCATAGTGACCATATATAGGAGTTTCCAAGGATGGTGTGGAGGGTTTGAACTGCCAACTTTATGATTAGCTGTTCAGTACTTATCCTACAGTACCACAAGAGGACTAGACATGTTAATACATGTTTGTGTATATTGTATTTATATATGTGTGTGTGCATGTGTTACTGTTGTTGTTTGATGCCATCAGTTCATTTCAAACACACAGTAACTTAACATAAAATAGAACAAAACATTGCTCAGTCTTGTGTCATCCACACAATTGTTATGCTTGAAACCTTTGCTGCACTCATCTGTGTCAATCCATCTCATTTAAGTTATTCCTCTTTTTCTCTGTCTACTTTACCAAGCATGACATCCTTTTCCAGGTTCTGGTCCTTCCAGATAACATGTCCAAAATACTTGAGACAAAGTCCCACCTTTCTCACTTATAGGGAACATTGTGACTGTACTTCTTCCAAGACAGATTTCTTTGTTCTTCTGGCAGTATATGGTAATTTCAATATTTTTCATAGTTCAAATAAATCAGTTCTTCTTACTTGGTTCTTCCTTATTCATTGTCTAGCTTTAAAATTCACTAGAGGCGACTGAAAATACCACAGCTTGGGTCAGGCACACCTGGGTTCTCAAAGTGACATTTTTTCTCTTTAATAACTTAGAGCTGTATTTTGTGGCAGATTTGCCATGTGCAATGCATCATTTGATTTTTTCAGTGCTGTTTCTATATCTGTTGGCTGTGGATCCAAGTAAAATGAAACTCTTGACAATCTCAATCATTTCTCAATTTGTCATATTGTTTATTGGTCAGGTTGTAAGTAATTTTGACACTTGTTCTTTACATGGACTTGTAATTCATACTGAAGGCTATATTTGTTGATCTTCACCAATAAAGTGCTTCAAATCCTCTTCTCTTTCAGGAAGCAAGGTTGTGTCATATGCATATCATAGATAGTTAATGAACATTCTTCCATTCCTGCTGCCAACTTCTTCAAATAGCCCAGCTTCTCAGATAGTCTGATCAACACAGGATTGAATAAGTATCGTGAAAGGATACAACCTTGACACACACTTTTCCTGATTTCAAACCATTCAATATCACTTGTTTTTCTGTTTGACCTTCTTCTTGGTTTATATACATAAATATAATAGATCACATAGAGTGCACAGTTATTGAGACTTACTAGGCACAGATAATTAATGGAATTTTTACTGGACTTAAGCGTTTAGGATCATTGTCTGGTGGGATGACTTGAGTCAATTGAGTTAACATATTTCATGACGTTTATATTGTAGTTTGGCAAGTAGCACCTGGTGTCTTTAAAGATTGTGTATATAAGATACAAGCATTTATTCTATTTCTCTGTAATAAATATGAATGAAGGAAACCAAAAACTCAAGAAAGAAACTTGTCTACCTAACAGTCCATAAATCCAAAGCCTACTCTAAACAGAAGAATTAGATGGTGCCTGGACACCCCTGCCAATCATTCTGACCAAACACATCACAGAAGGTCTCATTAGAATTTGAGGAGAAAAAAAAACCGAAGCAACATAAAACAAAACTCAATAAATATCCCCAACATGCTAGACTGATAAAAATTATCTTGAGACTATCTCTCCAAGATACTCTTTTAACCAAAAACTGAAACCACTCCTGGAGGTCAATTTCAGTCAAACCATAGTGTGGATTACAAAATAAACCATATTTCTCAAGAGTAATGTGTCCCTTTAAGGAGCTCTGTTAGCATAGTGGTTACGAATCGGGCTGCGAACCTTAAGGTCAGCAGTTTGAAACTACCAGCTGCTCCGCGGGAGAAAGATGAGGCTTTCTACTCCCGTAAAGATTTACACCCTCGGAAACCCTATACAGGGTCGCTATGGGTCAGAACCGACTCGATGGCACATAACAACAACATAAAATGTGTCCCTTTAAACAAGTAATGATATGGGAACAAATGTTCAACATTAATCCAAAAGCAAAGATAAAAATGCAAAGAGAAATGGAAGGTAGATCAATGGAAACAGAAAAAAAAACAGAATGGAAATAATGAGAAAGCTGAGGCATTGTGAAAATTTTAACTAATGCCATGGTAACATACTACATATTACACATGTAACATATGTGTAAACATTGTTTAATGGGAACATAATTCATTTTGTAAACTTTTACCTAAAAACCATAAAGTATTTTTTAAATCAAGTTCAACCATTCCCATGATGTACGCATTAGGATTTAACTAACAAGTTGCAACTAACAGCTAGGTTAGTTTTTAAATTACTATGCATTAATGAAGGAGCTCTGGTAGCGTAGTGGTTATGAATAGGGCTGCTAACCTCAGGGTCAATGCTTCAAAACTACCAGTTATTCCATGGGAGAAAGATGAGGCTTTCTGCTCCCATAAAGATTTACAGTCTTGGAAACCCTGTACAGGGTCGCTATGAATCAGAACCGACTCCATGGTGTATAACAACAGCAACAATGCATTAATGCCCCTTGCTTGACTTCTGCTCCTTGTATCTCCCATCATTGTTAAGTATAAGGGACAATAGCAGCTACCCAATTCACATCTCACCATTGTTTCCTTGCTGTAGTGTAGATATTATTATTATTTACGTTAAAGTCTTCAGATGGAGAACTGCATTTAAGTTACTGTATTCTAGTATTGACACCAAGGTGTCTCATCCATTTCTGGATCTGATTTAAAAAGTAAGACAAGATCTTTAGTATGTGTTGTATTGATATACAAAATATAGTTTTGGAAGTTGGCAGGTGGACCAAATTGTGAGGAAGAGAATGTATTTTTAAGATGTTGTTATTGTTAGGTGACATCTATTTGGTTCTGACTCATAGTGACCCAATGCACACTAGAATAAAACACTGCCTGGTTCTGTACTTATTATACATGAGTCCATTGATGCCACCAGTGTGTCAGTCCAACCCTTTTTGTGGGTCTTCCTCTTTTTGCCGACCCTCCTGAAAACATGTCTGAAATGTGATTTATGAAATCTTACCATCATAACTTCCGAGGGGAATTCTTGTTGCTTTTCTATCTTGACAGACTTGTTTATTCTTCCAGAAGTCCAAAGCAATTTTAATATCCTTCTCCAACACCATAATTCAAATTCATGAATTCTCCTTGTTGTTATTTTTAAGTGCCATCAAGTATATTTTGACACATAGAAACCCTGTAAAGAGTTTCTGAGGAGCGGTGATGAGTTTGAACCACCAACATTGTGGCTAAAACTGATCTTGAGGTCAAGTGCTTATCCTCTGGCACTATACCAGGACTCCTAAATTATTCTAGGTCTTCCTTATTCATTGTCCAACTTTCACATGCATATGAGGTGATTGAAAATACCATGAATGTGGCACTGTGGGATAAAGCACTGGACTGCAAGGTCAGTTTGAAGCACAAAATTGGCAGTTTACACTCCCCATACACTCTATGGAAAACCTATACAGGATTGCTATGAGTCAGAACTGACTTGATGGCCACTTAACAGCAACAGGTAATGCTCCCCTTAGTCCTAATACTGATATCTTTGCTCTTGAACACTTTGAAGAGGTCTTTTGTAGCAGATTTGCATACTGCAATACATCATTTGATTTCTTGACAGCTGTTTCAATGAGTGTTAATTATGGAGCCAAGAAAATGAAGTTTTTGACAACTTCAATCTTTTTTCCATTTATCATGGGAGGAATGTAAATAATTTGTGACAATAGAGCAACAATGACTGATTTTAAAAATGTCTGCAATTTTTTTCCCCCACAAAAATCAGTATATCTTTTTTCCCTTGTTTTGAATATGGGCTAGCTTAGTGACTTGCTCTTAACAAAAACAATGCAGTGTAGTGGATCAGTGCAACATATGCACCTAGGTTTTAAAATTTTAAACAAATTTCTATTGGTTGTCGCTCCACTAGAATACATACCTTTGAAGATCTAGGCCTACATGTAAGAAATTAAATTGCACTGAAGATGATACTGGAGAGACAATGTGGAGAGAACAACTAGTAGCAAAAGACGTCCAACTAATGATACCCATTTCATCTCCTGCTGTTTAACTTTCCCTGCCTAAGATTCAGGCACTTTAGTGGGAAAAAAAAAAAATCCATTTGCACTCTTGTTTTACTTCAGTTCTACAAATGCAATGTCACAATAAGTCCCAGTCTTAAATTCCTGTCCAAGAGAACATGTAGAAGAAAATAACACTACCCCTTTTCTAACTCACTAAATTTTGGGTTATTGAAGGATTCTCTGGTAAAATTATTGAATGATGCAAAAAGCATCAAAAGAAGATGGAAGGAATACACAGAGTCATTGTACCAAAAGGAAATGGTTGAGGCTCAACCATTTCAAGAGGAAGCATACGATCAAAGGCAGTGATACTGAAGGAAGAAGTAAAAGGTGTATTGAAGGAACGGGCAAAGAAAAAGGCACCAAGAATTGATGGAATACAAATTGAAATCTTCCAAGAAAGTGAGGCGGCACAGGAGGCACTCACTCATCTTGGCCAAGAAATTTGAAAGACAACTATCTTATCCACTGATTGGAAGAGATCTATATTTGTGCCCATTCCAAAGACAGGTAACCCAATGGGATCCAAAAATCATTGGACAATATCTTTGATATCCCATGTGAGTAAAGTTTTATTAAAGGTAATACAAAAACAGCTACAAGCATACATTGACAGAGAACTTCCAGAGGTTCAAGCTGGATTCAGAAGAGGCCGTGGAACGAGGATATCATTGCTGAAGTCTGATAGATCTTGGCTAAAAGCAGAGAATACCCGAAAGATGTTTACCTGTGCTTTATTGACTATGCAAAGGATTTCAATTGTGTGGATCATGACAAGCCATGGACAACATTGAGAAGTATAAGTATTCCAGAACACTTAATTGTGCTCATGAGGAATCTGTACCTGGACCAGGAGGCAGTTGTTCGAACAGAAAATAGGAACACTGAATGGTTTAACATTACAAAAGGTGTGCGACAAGGTTGTATCCTTTCACCATACTTATTCAACCTGTATACTGAGTAAATAATCTGAGAAGTTGGGTTCTACGAAGAAAAACGAGGCATCAGGGTTGAAGGAAGACTCATGAACAACCTGCGATATGCAGATGATACAACCTTGCTTGCTGAAAGTGAAGAGGTCTTAAAATTATTTACTGATGAAGATCAAAGACCATACATAGCCTTCGGTATGAATTGCATCTCAGTATAAAGAAAACAAAAATCCTTACCAGTGGACCAATAAACAACATTCTTATAAACAGAGGAAATATTGAAGTTGTCAAGGACTTCATTCCTCTTGAATCAAGTATCAATACTCACAGAAACAGCAGTCAAGAAATCAAATGACATATTGCATTAGGCAAATCAGCTACACAAGACCTTTTAAAATTGTTGAAAAGCAAAAATGTCAGCTTGAAGACTAAGGTGCACCTGACCCAAGCCATGGTATTTTCAATAACCTCATATGCATGTGAAAGCTGGACAACGAATAAGGAAGACTGTAGAAGATTTGATGCTTTTGAGTTGTGGTGTTGGAGGAGAATACTGAAAATGCCATGGGCTGCCAAAAGAACAAACAGATCTGTGTTGGAAGAAGTGCAGCCAGAGGGCTCCTTGGAGGCCAGGACATATTGTCAGGAAGGATCAGTCACTGGAGAAGGATATCATGTTTGGTAGGGTGAAGGGTCAGAGAAAAAGAAGACACCCAGCAAGATGGATTGGCAAAGTGGCAGCATCATTGGGCTCAAGTGTGGCAACAAAAGTGAGGCTGGCCCAGGATCAGGCAGTGTTTCTTTCTGTTGTGCATAAGGTTGCTATGAGTCTGTACTGACTCAATGGCACCTAACAACAATAAATATTGAGAAACAGAAAGCAAATATAGTACTTCAAGAGAGAACTAGTGATAATTTTAACAAACAATATTGTTGTTTATATTATTGTTAAGTGCTTCTAGAGATCCTGTGTCCAAAGAGTGACTGGTGGGTTTGAACAACCAACCTTGTGGTTAGAAGTCCAATGCTTATCCTACAGCTCTACACAAGGACTACTGTAAAAGCATTTGAAAACATAAGTGATTGCTTTAATTGTTTTACTATTCATTTTGAAAACTTTCCTTTGTAAAAAAAAAAAAAAATCTTTAAAAAGTAAAAATAAGCTTTAGTTTCCTTGAATTCACAATTAACACATTTTTGATAAACATGCATAGCAGGACAGGTTCCCAATTAACCTTTCGACACATACTGTTCAATGACATTGGTTATATTCTTCACTGGTATCAACAGTCTCAATATTTGTTCTAGTTATTCTATTCCTGTTAACCTAGCCACATTCCCCATCAACCTACTCATGTATGTTTTGAGTGACTGTTGATAATTTGGTCTCATATAGGTGATTTTTAAAAATAATATGATATTCAAGGGTAGCATCATTTACTTTAGACACTATTGTGCTATTTAACTAAAAGATTACTGTTGTTGTTGTTAAGTGCTGTCAAGTAGGTTCTGACTCATAGCAACCCTGTATAGTTTCTGAGAAGCAGCTGAGGGGTTTGAACTGTCAACCTTGTTGTTTATAGTCCAGTACTGATCCTACAGTGCTACACCAAGATGCCAAAAATTACTAGAGGGAATTATTTCTTTTCAAAGTTTAAAAACTATTTCAGAACTATTCTTTCAGGGATATCTACAGTCTCAGTGAATATATTAAGTCAGGATTTTTTGAGATTTTGAAATTGTTTCACATTTTTCTTCCTTTCTATCAGGATACAACTATATGGCCCTGATCACAATGTTCAGTAGTAGAATCCAGGCACCTTCTAGGCATTCTAACCTCAGGATAAAGAAGTTTATAATTCTTGTACTTAGTCCTGATTCTTTGTTTTAATCTTCTCCGGATAAGAAAAGACCAATAGCTGTATCTTAGATGACTCCTCATAGTCTTACAAGACCTTAGTTATTACTCACCAAATTAGAATATAGAACATAACTTTACATAAATTATATAATGCCAAATGATTGAATTGTCCCATGAAATTTCATGCCTAAATCTTCAAATCAAGAAATTTATTGTCTATCTGAAGAGAACAGCTAATGTCAAATTAGTATCCATGACTAATATGCCACCACTCATCTGGTAGCTTATATTTTTGTGGCTTGCATATTACAGTAATTTTGGAAGTTATGCCACTGTAAATGCCATTGGAGTCTCCTATGGTGAATAGGTTTCAGCACAAGTTACAGACATAGAATAGGAAGAAAGAAAGGCATACTACTTTTGAATGATTAGCCATTGAAAACATTATAAATAGTAGAGGAACATTGTTAGATATGGTGCTAAAATATGAAAATATTATGAATAGCAATGGATCACAGTCAGATTTATTCCTGGAAGATGAGCACCTCATGATGGAAGGCATTCAAAATTCAAATGAGGAATAGTTTCCTCCAAAAGTAAAGTTGACCACAATGACATGAAAGTAGCAATGCTTTCAGGACCTTCATTTGTTGATGGCAATAACTCAAAATGAGGTGAAACAACTACAAACATCCATTATGAATCAGAATTTAGAATGCACAAAGTATGAGCCTAGAAAAATTGGAAATTGTCAAAATGAAAAGGAACACATAAAGATTGATATCCTAGGCATTAATTGAGAACCCAAGAAAGATGGAGAAGATCACAATGGATGTCGGAAGAGACACTGAAAATTGCTTTACAGCATAGAGATGCTAAAACAAATGGAAGAAATGAGGAGGTACAAGAGCTGAACAGAAAATTTCAAAGGTCAGCTCAAGAAGATAAAGTCAAATATTAAAACAAAATGTGCAAAGATCTGGAGTCAGAAAACCAAAAAAGGAAGAACACACTCAGCATTTCTCAAGCTGGGGAAACTGAAGAAAAAAAATCAAGCCTCGGCTTTTGTTATTGAAGGATTCTCTGGGCAAATTATTGAATGATGGAGAAAGCATAAAAAAAAAGATGGAAGGAATACACAGAGTTACTGTACCAAAAGGAAATGGTTCATGTTCAACCATTTCAAGAGGTAGCATATGATCAAGTGCCAATGATACTGAAGGAGGAAGTCCAAGGTACATTGAAGGAATTGACAAAGAAAAAGGCACCAGGAATTGATAGAATAAAAATTGAAATCTTTCAAGAAACAGAGGTGGCACTCACTCATCTCTGCCAAGAAATTTAAAAGACAACTATGTGGGTGACTGGTTGGAAGAGATCCATATTTGTGCCAATTCCAAAGAGAAGTGACCCAATAGAATGTGGAAATCATTAGACAAAATCTTTGATATCCCATGCGAGGAAAGTTTTACTAAAGGTAATACAGAAATGGCCGAAAGCATACACTGACAGAGAATTTCTAGGGGTTCAAGCCGGATTCAGAAGAGGCCATGGAATGTGGAATATCATTACAGATGTCAGATGGATCTTGACTGAAAGCAGAGAATATCAGAAAGATGGTTACCTGTGCTTCATTGACTACACAAAGGCTTTCAATTGTGTGGATGATAACACGTTATGGACGACATTGCAAAGTGTGAGTGTTCTGGAACAATTAATTGTTCTCATGAGGAATCTGTACCTGGACCAAGAGGCAGTTGTTGGAACAAAACATGGGAATACTGAATGATTTAAAATTAAGAAAGATGTGTGACAGAGTTGTATTCATTCACCATACTTATTCAAACTGTATGCTAAACAAATAATCTGAGAAGCTGGGTTATATGAAAAAAAAAAAAAAAACAAAAAAAAACCATGGCATCAGGATTGGAAGAAGACTCATTAACAACATATGATATGCACATGATGCAACCTTGCTTGCTGAAAGTGAAGATGACTTAAAATACTTAATGATGAAGATCAAAGAGCACAGCCTTTAGTATGGATTGCATCTAAATGTAAAGAAAACAAAAATCCTCACTATTGTTCCAATAAACATTCTTATCAACAGAGAAAAGATTGAAGTTGTCAAGGAATTCATTCTTCTTGGATCAACTATCAACATTCATTGAAACAGCAGTCAAGAAATCAAACGACATATTGCATTTGGCAAATCAGCTGCACAAGACCTTTTTAAAGTGTTGAAGAGAAAAGATGTCAGCTTGAGGACTAAGGTGCGCCTGACCCAAGCCATGGTATTTTCAATAACCTCATACACATGCAAAAGCTGGACAGTGAATAAGGAAGACTGTAGAAGAATTGAAGCTTTTGAGTTGTGGTGCTGGAGGAGAATATTGAAAGTGCCATGGCTGCCAAAAGAACAACCAGATCTGTGTTGGAAGAAGTGCAGCCAGAATGCTCCTTGGAGGCCAGATGGCCAAACTTTGTCTCTCATACTTTGGGCATGTTGTCAGGAGGGACCAGTCACTGGAGAAAGATATCATATTTGGTAAGGTCAGAGAAAAGGAGGAAGATCCCTAGCAAGATGGATTGGCAATGTGGCAACATCAATGGGCTCAAGCGTCACAACAATTGTGTGGTTGGTCCAGGATCGGGCAGTGTTTCTTTCTGTTGTGTATAGGGTCGCTATGAGTTGTTGGTACCAACTCAATGGCACCTAACAGCAGCAATAACAATGAGCTGAATGTTCCTTAGAAGCCAACATAGTGAGACTTCATCTCTCATATTTTGGAAGGATCAGTCCCTGAAGAAGGATAACATTCTTGGTCAAGTAGAGGGTCATCAGTGAAGAAGAGAAAGGCCTAAATGAAATAAATTAGCAAAGTTACAGCAACAGTGGGCTCAAGTATTACAATCCTCTTTTTTGCTTAATATCCTCTTTACAAAGCATGATGTCCTCCTCCAGGGATTGTTGTTAAGTGCTGTTGAGTCGATTCCGACCCATAGCGACCCTGTATAGGATTTTCAAAGAGCAGCTGGTGAGCTTGAACCACTGAAATTACAGTTCATGCAGTCTGGTGCAGTAACTCACAGCGCCACACTTGTAATAATATGTCTGAAGTATGAGACACAAATTCTCACTTTCCTGGCTCCCGAAAAACTTCCCACTGTATTTCTTTCAACAGATATTTGTTTGCACTACTAGCAGTTCATGGTACTTTTAATATTCTTCTCCATCATCACAACTCTAATGCATCAATTCTTCTATGGTCTTCCTTTTTCATAGTTCAACTTTCACATGCATATGTTGTGGTTGTGTGCCATCATGTTGGTACCGACTCATAGTGACCCTATGCACAACAGTATGAAACACAGCTCGATCATGGGCCAACATCAAAATTGTTGCTTTGCTTGAGCCCATTGATGCTGCCACTTTGCCAATCCATCTTGTTGGAGGTCTTCTTCTTTTTGTCTGATCCTCTTCTTAACCAGGAGGAGCTCTGGTAGCGTAGTGGTTACGAATCGGGCTGCGAACCTTAAGGCCAACAGTTCGAAACTACCAGCCGCTCCGCGGGAGAAAGATGAGGCGTTCTGCTCCCGTAAAGATTTACAGCCTTGGAAACCCTGTACAGGGTCGCTATGGGTCGGAACCAACTCGACTGCACTAAACAACAAACAACAACTTCTTAACCAACATGATATACTTCTGCAGTGACTGGTCCTTCCTGACAATATGTCTGAAGTATAACAGATGAAATTTGGCCATCCTGATCTCCAAGGTGCACTCTGGATGCACTTCTTCCAACACAGATCTGGTTGTTCTTTTGGCATCCCATGGCACTTTCAATATTCGCCTCCAGCACCATAACTCAAATGCATCAAATCTTCTACAGTCTTCCTTATTCACTGTCCAGCTTTTGTAGGCATATGAGGTTATTGAAAATACCATGGCTTGGGTCAGGCGCACCTTAGTCCTCAAGCTGACATCTTTGCTCTTCAACACTTTAAAAAGGTCTTGTGCAGCTGATTTGCCTAATACAATAATTCATTTGATTTCTTGACTGCTGCTTCCATGAGTGTTGATAGTTGATCCAAGAAGAATGCTTGACAACTGCAATCTTTTCTCCTTTGATAAGACTGTGGTTTATTGGTCCAGCTGTGAGGATTTTGTTTTCTTTACATTTAGATGCAATCCATACTGATGGCTGTGCTCTTTTATCTTCATCAGTAAGTATTTTAAATTGTTTTCACTTTGAGCAAGCAAATTTGTATCATCTGCATCTCGCAGGTTGTTAATGAGTCTTCCTCCAATCCTGATGTCACATTTTTCTTCATATAACCTAGGTTCTCAGATTATTTGCTCAACATACAGGTTGAATAAATATGGTGAAAGAATACAAGCCTTAATTTTAAACCATTCAGTGTTCCCATGTTCTGTTCGAACAACTGCCTCTTGGTCCAGGTACAGATTCCTCATGAGCACAATTAATTGTTTTGGAATACTCATACTTTGCAATGTTTCCATAGCTTGTCATGATCCACACAATTGAAAGCCTTTGTGTAGTCAATAAAGCACAGGTAAACATCTTTCTGGTATTCTCTTATTGCAGCCAAGAACCAATGTACATCATGCATATGAGGCTATTCAAAATACCAAATCTGGCTTTAGGTGCACCTTTGTCCTTATGCTGATACATTTGTTGATCAAACAAAGCAAAAGCTCATTTAAAAGACAGAAAAAGATGAAAAGGCCCAAATGGATGTCAGAAGAGACTCTGAAAATTGCTTTTGAGTTTAATAAGCTAAAGGGACTGGAAGAAATGAAGTAAATGAACTAAAGGGAAAATCTCAAAGCATCTAGAGAAGAAAAAGTCAAGTATTATAATATAATGTTCAAAGACCTTGAGTTAGAAAACCTAAAGGGAAAAACACGCTCAGCATTTCTCAAAAAGAAAGAACTAAAGAAAAATTCAAGCCTCAAGTTACATTATTGAATGATTCTATGGGAAAAATATTGAATGATAAATAAAGCATCAAAAGCAGATGGAAAGAATACAGAGTTACTATGCCAAAAAGGTAATGATTAAGGTTCAATCATTTCAAGAGGTAATGTATGGTTAAGAAATCATGATACTGAGGGAAGAAGTCCAAGTTGCACTGTAGGCATTAGAAAAAAGCAAGTCTTGGAATACAAACTAAACTATTTCAACAAACCTTCAGCACTGGAGGAACACACTTATCTATACCAAGAAATTTGAAAGACAGCTAGCTGGCCAACTGATTAGAAAAGATCCACATTTGCACCCATTCCAAAGAGCTGTGAACCCATGGGAATGCATACATCATTGAACTATATTATTCATGTGTAATATAAATACAATTTTGCTGACAATAAGTCAAAAACAGTTGCAACAGTACATTGATAGAGAACTGCTGAAAGTTCAGACTGGATTCAGAAAAGGACAGGGAGTGAGGCATATCATTGCTGATATCAGATGGATCTTGACTAAAAACTGAATACCAGAGAAATATTTACTTGTGCTTTAATGGCTATGCAAAGGCTTTTTTCTCTGTGAGCCATAACCAGCTATGGATAACATTTCAAAGAATGAATAATCCAGAACACTTAATTTTGGCCAAAAGTTCATTGTTCAAATAGAAAAAGGAGATACTGGATGTTTTAAAATCAGGAGTGGTGTGCACCAGGGTCGTATTCTTTCACTGTATTTATTCAATCTGTATGCTGAGAAAATAATGTGAGAAACTGCATCAGATGAGTCATCAGTACTGGCAGAATACTCATGAACAGTCTACAATATGCATATGATAAAACCTTGGTTGCTGGAATTGAAGAGAACTTAAAATACTTACTGATCAAAGTCAAAGACTTCAGTATGAATTGCATATGGTTTCTTTTACTTGATGTAAAGAAAACAAAAATCTTCACAACTGGACCAATTAATAATGTCATGATAAATGGACAAAAGATAGAAGTTGTCAAAGACTTCCATTTTGCTTGAATCCACAGTCAACACTCATGGAACTAGCAGTCAAGCAATCAAATTATGTATTGCATTATGTAAATTTGATG
Source organism: Chrysochloris asiatica (assembly GCF_000296735.1). Lineage (NCBI taxonomy): Eukaryota > Metazoa > Chordata > Mammalia > Afrosoricida > Chrysochloridae > Chrysochloris > Chrysochloris asiatica. Next base: position 1,630,080 of record NW_006408535.1, read on the forward strand.
CAAAATACCTCTTTAAAACTTTAAAAAGCATGGATATCCATTTGAGGACTAAGGCGTGAATGACCCAAGCCATGGCGTTTTCAACTGCCTCATGTGTTTGTGAAAGTTGGTCATGAGTAAGAAAGATTATTGAAGAATAGATGCATTTGAATTAAGGTGTTGGAAAAGAATAGTGATTGTAATGTAGACTGTTAGAAAAACAAACAAAATTGCTCTGAAAAAAAGTGCAGCAAAATACTTTTGAGAAGTAAGGATGGTGAGGCTTTGTCTCACATACTTTATCAGGAGGGATCAATCCCTGGAGATGGACATCATGATTTATAAAGTAAAGGGTCAACAAAAAAGAAGAAGACCCCTAATGAGATGGATTGACATATGGCAGCAGCAAGGGGCTCAAGTTAACAATTGTAAGATTGGCACAAATATGGGTATTGTTTCATTTTTTTGCCCAAGTTCGCTGTAAGTCAGAACCAACTTGACAGCACCCAACAACAAGAAGTGTCAGTTTCTGTGACCTATATTTGTTTGCATATATTTGTGCTGTGACCCTTATTTCTCTAGCATACGTGGTGCTGTGGGATAAGACACTGGACTGCAAGGTCGATTTGAACCACAAAGGTCAGTAGTTCAAACTCACCAGCTGCTTCTTGGAAAACAAATGCAGGGTCATTATGAGTTGGAACTGACTTGATGGTACTTAACAACAACATATACCAAATAGATATATATCAAATGTACTAAATAGGTCATATGGTATACTATTTTCAACTTTTTGAGAAAGTGTCATACTGTTTTCCACAATGGTTATAGTCTCTCATACTTTGGACATATTGTCAGGAGGGAACAGTCGCTGGAGAAGGATATCATGCTTGGTAAGATGGAGGGTGGGAGAAAAAGAGGAAGACCCCCAACGAGTGGCATCATTGATGGCGTCAAGTGTGGCAGTGGTAGTGAGGTTGGCCCAGGATTGGACATTGTTTCATTCTGCTGTGCATGGGATTGCTATGAGTCAGTTCTGATTCAATGGCACCTGACAACAACAACAACAACCAGCAGTATGGTGTATGAGTGTTCCAGTCTTTTCACGCCCTCACCTCACTAGCATTTTTGTTATCTGGTTTTTCTTTTTCTTTTTTTTTTACTTTGCTAATTAATACTGGAGTTAGATGATATCTTATTGTTGTTTTGATTTGCTTCTCTCTAGTGACCAGTGATGGTGAATGTTTCTTCATATTTGTTGGCCACTTGCATATGTTTTTTGGTGAAGTCTGTTCATGTCCTCTGATGATTTTTCAACTTTTCACTGTTTTCTTCTTTGTTGAGATGATGGAAACTCTTAATTGAACAATATTTTTCTTTGAAAGCAATGCTACTATGAAATACAGTCAGTGAAATTATGTGAAAATTTTAATACATTATTTTAGCAGGAATAATACTGAATATTTTAGAATTTTATTAAATGTATATTGACACTTGAAAATGTGAATGGGGGTCTATGGTTGAAATAATATTTTGAAAAATAGTGTCCTATTAGTTTAACAAATACAAGAACATAACCTTAGTTTTGATTTGTCAATAAACAAGGAACATATTGCAATAATATGCTTTTCAATGGATGAGTTATTTCTTGGGAATTCATGAAATCTTATGGATTCTTAATCTCTGAATAAATGGAAAACAACAGAGAGTGTAATCCTATTATCAAAGACTGTTCAAAGGTGAATTCCATCTAGTTCTATTTTGATGGCAAGGCAGTCTTCTTTGTTTTCTCAGAAGCAGACACTATACAAATGAATTGGATAAACTGTGAGTTTTACTTTTTAAAAAATAGTACCCTTTATCAACTCTCATATTTAGAGAATGAATATAAAGGATAACGAATTTTAGAAAATTAATATCATTCCAACTGATCAATTTAGTTGATGGGTGAAAAATATGGGAGTGCAGTGGCTTTGTACCATAAGCATTAGATCACAAACTATAATGTCAGCAGTTTGAACCCACCAGCTGCTCTGTGAGAGAAAGATGAAGCTTTCTGCTCCTGCAAATAAATACAGCCTCAGAATCCCTATATATAGGGTCACTATATTTTAGAACCAACTTGACACCACTTAACAACAATGGGGATAATATGAATGGATATTTTTAAGGTATTTATAAGAAAAACTTCATCTTTTATCAAAATAAATATTAATGTGCATAAGTGTATTTATCTTGAAGGACTCATTTATTTTCATTGAAAGCATGATGACAGATAGAAGTTATCCAGTTGCAGTTGAGTGAAATTTGACTCACGGCAACACTGTGCTGCAGAGCAAAATTGTACTACAGAGCGACTTCAATGTCTATGATCTTTCATAAGGAGATCACAAGGACTTTCATCCCAGAATCTTCTGAGTGGATTTGAATCTTCAATCATTAGATTAGTAACCATACATCCCAGATAAAGGTTGATGTTGTGTGATGTGTGCTGTGCAGTTAATTCCAAATCATGACACCCCTATATGACAGCATAGAACCACCACAGGACTTCCTAGACTGTGATCTTTATTGGCAACAGACTGCTGAGTCTTTTTTTTTTTTTTGCAAAGTCACAGGTGGGTTCAAATCATTAACTTTCTGTTAAGCAACAGAGCTTTTAATAGCTGTGCCACCAGATTAAGCTCATTTAATATAATTTACCTACTATTACTTTTGTCCTATTAACTTTGAAGATTTATGAAAGTTTCTTCCCAGTTTGTAAATCTTTGTTGTTGTTTAGTGCCTTCAAGTCAGTCCTGACTCATAGCAACCTGTATAGTGTTTCTGAGGAGCAGCTGATGAATCTGAACCACTGGCTTTGCAATTCAAACCTTGTGGTACTCCAGTGCATTATCCCACAGTGCCACACAAGGACCCACAATTAATTAGTCCCAAGTTGCTCAGCATTATAAAAGGCAAACATATAATCAGGGTAACTAGTAAATATATAAAAGGTTGATTAGTGATCACAGCCCCTATACAAATGAATCAATAGTTTCTTACTGACTGAGTTATCAAACCTGATGTTCCAAAGTTGTACTGTCAGAATGAAAACAAAAGGTGTATTAAACATGATGTTAATTGGCCCCAGCAGTATTTCCTCAGAAAGCACTGGGACAACCTGAAGATTTTCAAACATCAGTTATTAAGAAACAAAGTAAAAGATGGCACCAATCAACATTGTCATTGCCTGATACTATAAAATAATCATGTACATGCAATGCACATGGAGGAGGTGTCTGCAGGATGGCATGATGTAGAGTTGTCTTCAAGAAATAATAATATTGGAACACTTTAATTCTAGTTTTGCATTTTCTATAATTACCTATGTGAACCCTATCCTGTTACTTAAACCCTAAAGTGTTTAACCTAATTTCAAAACCCTAAAATGCATAAACAAATGATTTATCAAGCTCCTTATTACTATGAAAGTTCTATTGTTTTAAGATGATCAGTTTTTATTTATTCATCTTTCCTGATGTAAACTGTTGTTGTTGTTATTAAATGTCGTTGAGTCAGTTCTGACTCATAGTAACCCAGTTTAGGGTTTCTGAGGAGCTGCTGGTGGATTTGAACTGCTTACCTGTGGTTCAGGTTAACAACCTGAGAATTGCAGATGATACAACCTTGCTTGCTGAAAGTGAAGAGGACTTAAAACATTTACTGATGACGATCAAAGAGCACAGCCTTCAGTATGGATTACATCTCAATGTCAAGAAAACAAAAGTCCTCACCACTGGACCAGTAAACAACATTCTTATCAACGGAAAAAAAGTTTGAAGTTGTCAGGAACTTCATTCTTCTTGGATCAACTATCAACATTCACAGAAGCAGCAGTCAAGAAATCAAACGAGATACTCCTGCAATGCTGGTGGGACTGCAAAATGGCCCAACCTCTCTGGAAAGCAATATGGCGCTTCCTCAGAAGGTTGAAAATAGAAATATCTTATGATCCAGCAATTCCTCTACTTGGCATTTACCCACAAGAAAAATGAGCCACAACACAAGAAGATATATGCATATCAATGTTCATAGCAGCACTATTTACAATAGCAAAAAGATGGATACAGCAAAAATGCCCATCAACTGAAGAATGGATAAACAAACTGTGGTACATACACACAATGGAATATTATGCTACCTTGAAGAACAACAAGGAAGCTGTATGATACCACATAACATGGATGAACTTTGAGGACATTATGTTGAGTGAAATTAGTCAGTCACAAAAAGAGAAATACTGCATAGGACCACTACTGTAAAAGACTAAGAAAAAGAACCCATACTGAAGGGGGGTGGGGGGATTCTTTGCTGATTGCTGGGATATTGAGGGGGAGGGAGGCGAAGGTGGAGCACAGGGCAGGGAATAGACACAGGAAAGTTTGGGTGCTGAGGAGGGGGGCAATATACAAGAAGGGAGAGGGGAACGGAAGAACAAAGCAGATGAGAGAACAATTAGGCAGGTTTGAATGGGCTAAGTGGGACAGAGGTAAATAATGATGTATGCACAACCTTGGAACAACAGGGTTTTGGGATACAGAGATTGAACCATGGTTGGAATGGAGAAAAGGGAGGAATAATGTTAAGATGCTTGGCTGTCTTTTGAATCTTGGTTTTTCTTGCATTATATTATAAAATACACACTGGAGGGGGAGAGATAGGAACAGCCAGAAACATCACCATAGAAAACTTGTAAGTCTGTCTTCTGCCTATAACTGATTAGAATACCTAAAATGGGGCTACAACATGCCCAGTGAAGGAGGCTTCCTGTGGAGCCTCTGCAATACATAAGACTATAGGTGGAAGCCTGAACCACATCCAGATCTTCAGAGAGGGGAAATTTCCACTTGAAAGGACAAGCAGACCAACATGGAGCTGCTAGAAGAACAGAAGATACTTCTTGAAAAAAAAATCTACAGGAAAAATACAAACAGTAGAGGGAGACCGACTGTTACTACAAGAACAAGCAAGTTGCTTACCCAGGAAATATCAAGGCAAGTGGTCGGGTCCCCTCAGTGCAAACCCGCTTCCAAGACTAAGACTCAATGGAAATACACGCTCTGATTGGTGACTATGCTCATCACCGATAAGGGGAAGTGAGGGAAAAACAGCAATGAAGTGGCAAGCTAAGCCCTGTAACATTCAATAGACTTCTGTGAACCTGGGTGAAGACCTGGTGGGCCAGCAGTGTGGCAAGACCTGGGGACTCTTGGGCCCAGAATCAGTGACATAGCCACAGAGGACTAGAGTGGAGAGTGAAGTGTCCAGTGGATAAGAAGAGGGGGGATATGCACAAAAACACCCACACTTGCAGATAATACCCACTTAACCTGGCTTCAATGAGGAGATGATCAGAGCTCAACCAGAAGAAGAAAGAAGAGGGAAAAAAAAAGTGTAATCTGATACTATTTGATGTACTTGGCCTACACCTATGGATGCAGTAGCTCAAAAGAGGGAACAAATCCTAACAGCAAGGATCATTCCCACCACCTCCATACACAGAGTAGACAGGGATGGGCAATTTGGACATTGGCTACCCAAAATGTAGGGGCTACAAAGGCAAGAAGTGACTGGCTTACAAGCTTTCAAGAGGGAAGCTAGATTCATAGGGCATGGAGGAAGGTAGAATCTCCACTGAGAAGTATACAATCTGTCTAGGCGGGGCTGATGAAATGAAATCCATATGGATTTCTTGTGATACAATAGTGAATAATTGTTATCTGGACTGCTTGTGAGGGTTGGAATTGTAAAGGTAGACGTTTTTTTAGCAAGGAAGGGAGTGATTAACTTTTCAGCCTAAGAGTGGAGGTTCCTTGGACCATCAAGGGAGAAGAGTGGACAGCGGGACTCTACCCAGAGAAGCAGTGATGCCTGAAATGGAGGCAGAGACAATGACGTGGAGAGATGGTGCTGTTGGGGACTTTAGACACAGAGAAGGAGAGGGGCTGTGTGCTGATGACCGGGGTGCATGCTTGTAGTACAGACTGTTTGGATGGTTGATGATGCGTGCAGAGGATTGTAACCATAGCAATGAAATTATATACTATAGGATGAATATAAAACTAATGTTCTCCCATGTAAACGGTCACATAATTTACAATAAAACATTAAAAAAAAAGACAATAAAGACCAAAATGGATGCAAAAAGAAAAAGAAATCAAACGATGTATTGCATTAGGCAAATCTGCTGCACAAGACCTTTTTAAAGTGTTGAAGAGCAAAGATGTCAACTTGAGTACTAAGGTGCACCTGACCCAAGCCTTGGTATTTTCAATAACTTCATGTGCATGCGAAAGCTGGGCAGTGAATAAGGAAGACCGTAGAAGAATTGATGCTTTTGTGTTACAGTGTTGAAGGAGAATACTGAAAGTGCCGTGGACTGCCAAAAGAACTAATAGATCTGTTTTGGAAGAAGTGCAGCCAGAGTGCTCCTTGGAGGTCAAGATGGCCAAACTTCATCTCTCATACTTCGGACATATTGTCAAGAGGGACCAGTCACTGGAGAAGGATATCATGTTTGGTAACGTGGAGGGTCAGAGAAAAAGAGGAAAACCCCCAACAAGATGGATTGACCAAGTGGCAGCATAGATGGACTCAAGTGTGGCAACAGTAGTGAGGCTGGCTCAGGACTGGGCAGTATTTCATTCTGCTGTGCTATGAGTCAGTACCAAATTGATGGCACCTAACAACAACAACAACACCTTGTGGTTTACAGTCCCTTGCTTATCTTACAGCACCACACCATGAAATGAGAGATTATGAGTAAAATGAAGTATTTTGATTCATGATGAAATACTTGTCTAACTTAGTTAAATGTGAATGCTTTTTCTTAATTGTGATTATTCTCATTACTTCACTGTTCTTCTACAGAGTCTGATAACTAAACTATCCTTTTAGTTATCTAAGTTCACAGAAGAGGAATTAATTAATTACTGAATTTATTTACAAACCATTTTATTATTCAAACTGGTCAGTCAAGTTCAGTTACCATGCAATTAAACCATGGAACTAAATCAGATATTGAATTATCTCTTACTGTCTTATAAACAAGATTAATCTTCTCCTTAACAAAAATGATTGTTATGTGGATGGATCCTACTAATACTCAATTATATAAATGAAGATAATTGTACTCTGTACTTATGAACTATATAGTATTACAGGGAACAGCAACTAAATAAATTTTGGCAAATGTTATAGGAAACAATGACACAAATGCCCACTTTATATTGGCTGGTTATGTATATACGAGGGGGCTTCAAAAAGTTAGTGTGGAAATGAAATTAAAAGATGATGGAAGTTTACCACAAACTTTTAAAAAAAATGTTTTATTGTGGATTATATGATAGTTTACATGGGAGAACATTAGCTTTACATTCATCCTATCATATATTGTTTCATTGCCATGATTACAATCCCCTCCACGCATCATCAAACAACAAAAAGGGTATACCCCACAAGCCTACCCCTCGGTCATCAGCACACAGACCCTTTCCCTCTCCCCAGCCACTCCATCTCTCCAGATCATCATCTCTGCCTCCATCTCTGACATCACTGTTTCTCTGGGTAGGGTCCTGCACTCTGCTCTTCTCCCTTGATGGTCCCTGGGACCTCTACTCCTGGACTGTAAAGTCAACCACTCCCATCCTTTTGCTACAAAATGTCTACCTTTACATTTCCAACCCTCACAGTGAGTCCTGATAACAATTAATTGCTATTATACCACAAGAGTCCTATCCCCATCTCCTTTCATCAGCCCCGCCTAGACAGATTGGTTACTACTCAGTGGAGATTCTACCTTCCTCCATGCCCTCTGGATCTAGTCTCCTTCTTGACAGCTTGTAATACAGTCACTTCTTGCTTTTGTAGCCCCTCCCCCCCCCACCATTTTGGATAGCCAATGTCCCAGTTGCCCATCCCTGTCTACCCTGTGTATTGATAGGTGGGAATGATCCTCGCTGTAAAGATGTGTTCGCTTTTTTGAGCTACTGCATCCATAGGTGTAGGTCAAGTTCATGAAATTGTATCAGATTACTCTTTTTTCCCTCTTATATCTTCTTTTAGTTGAGTTCTGATCATTCAGCCATTGAAGCCAGGTCAAGTGGGTATTATCTGCAAGTGTGGGTGTTCTTGTGCATATGACCTCACTTCTTATCAGCTGCACACTCCACTCTCCACTATAGTCCTCTGTGGCTATGTCACTGACTCTGGGCCCTGGGGTTCCCAGGTCTTGCCACACAGATGGCCAACCAGGTCTCCACATGGGTTCACAGGAGTCTATTGAATGTGGTAAGATTTAGCTCATAATCATTGTTGTTTTTCCTTCAATTCCCCTTATCGGTGACCAACGTGGTCACCATACCACAAACTTTTTGAAGCCCTTTATACATACACACATTTTATGTTGGTACAGACTCTGGTCATTTATATAATTTTATTACTATCATTTGTAAAGTCATAAATGTTTAAAGTTATGTTGTCATACATAGTAATCAGATACCCCTACATTTTGAAAAGTAAAGTATACAAATTTTAGCATGCTAGAATTGTGGTGACAGCTTACTATGTTTTTCATAAGTGCCATTGAGTCGATTCTGACACATAGTGACCTTTTATAGGATTTTTAAGTAGTGATTGGCGAGCTTGAACTGCCTACGTTGCTGTTCAAATTGATTTTGCAGTCCAGCACGTTAGTCCACAGTAACACAGCAGGACTTATAGGTAGCTATGTTGTTGTTGTCTAATGCCACAGAGTATGTTTGACTCACAGTGACCCTGTATAGCATTTCTGAGGAGCAGCTAGTGAGGTTGAACTGCCGACGTTGTGGTTCAAACCAACCTTGTGGTCAAGTGCTTATCCTGCAGCACCACATCAGGATTCCACAGGTTGCTATAATATTAACTAAATATATAGGACTGCTGTTTCCACAGAATCATATTGGCATTGGATATGAAATAGAAGATAAATTATATAAAGATATATTTAAATGTTCACATTGATCCAACCATTTCTCATACACAATAAATGTCTTCTTTGTACATACATACTTCGCTACATACCACATCAATAATTTAAAAGTGATTATGCTCCTATAATATGTCTAACTTTAGTTACAATCTGAGCTTTTTGTTTGCTCTTGTTTTGATTATGGGTTTGGTTATAATGTATTACTCTTTTCTAAGCAGGTGATATATCCCCCTCTAAGACTGAAACCCAAACGGAACACATGAACAGGCATGTAAGCTTGTTGACCACCACATTGGTCTACTAGTGAGTGAAAGACAGGGAAAGGCAGCAATGAAGACATGGGCTGAGTTCAACTAGGTTCCATAGACTCCTGTTGACCTGGAGATGAGAGAGAGAAGAGGAAGGGCTGGTTGGTTCAAAGTGTGGTGAGACCTGGGGTCACCTGAGCCCATGGACAAGGACATAGCCACAGAGGGCTAGAGCTTAGAGTGAAGCATCCAGCTGATATGAAATGAGGGGAAATGCACAAGAACACCCAAACTTGCAGATATTACTCATTTGACCTAGCCTCGATGGCTTGACAATCAGAACTCGACTAGAGGAAGATAAAAAAGAATACAATTTTTGATAATGGAAACGAGGGTAAATTGCCACAATTTGATGAACTTGACCTACATTCATGGAGGTTGTAGCTCAAAATACCATTAGAGAGGAAAGGAGTCTTCACATCAAGTTATCAATGCTATCTCCTCTGTATACAGGGAAGATAGGGATGGACAACTTAGACATTGGCTACCTAAAATGAGGGGCAATAAAGGTATGAAGTGACTGGCTTACAAGGTTTCAAGAGGGACTTTACTTTTAGAGTCAGGGGAGGGAAGATAGAGTCCCCACTGAATAGTTTTCATCTTGTCTAGATGGGTGTGGTAAAAAAGAGATAGGGATAAGATTCAATAGTGAGTCATTGTTATCATGACTAATTGCAACAGTCACATTGTATAGGTAGAAGTTTTCTGGCAAAAATGGGGCAGTAGTTAATCTTTAGTCCAGAAACAGAGGACCCTAGGACCTACGGGAGAATATCACAAGCAGAATGCAGGAACTTATTCAGAGAAGCAAGGACACCAGAGATGGAGGCAGAGATGATGACATGGAGAGAGGGCGCAGCTAATGACTCTAGATTCATAGATAGAGAGGGACTGAGAGCTGGTGGCCAGGAGGCAGACTTGCAGTGTGTCCTTTGGTGGTGTAAATTATTATATATGCCTGAGCATTAAAAAAAAAAAAAAAAGAGCTAAAGTGAATAGAGAGAAATACTGTTAACTGACAGTACATGGAGGTTATAATAATTATAATGAAATAAAGTATATGATTTGTTGAATGTAAAACTGATGATCTGCCCTGTAAAATTTCATTCAATTCACAATAAAAACTTAAAAAAAAAGTTACATAGCTATAGAGATAGAGGTGTATTTTAAAATATTTTATATGAGATTGATTTTTATCATTGAGAAAGCGGAAACATCTCTCTATTTCAGATCTAAATACAGTACACATACAAACACATATATTTTTCAAGGTTTCTCAACATAGACATAATGAACATAATTTTGGGCCAGATACTTAAGGTTTTGGGAGGTTGTATGTTGTGTAGTAGATTCTGGTAACATTCTTCTGTTGTGAAAATCATGAATGTATTCTAATAATATCAAATATTCTTTGGGGGAAAAATCACCACCTGATGAGAACCACTGGTCTAATGCTTTATAAATAGTTCTTATCTTCCAAACATTTTTGAAAGATGTTTAGGAATAGGATTAAATATTTAGCTTTTGATTTGTTTGAATAATATGTCTAAATAAATTTCTGATGCTTGGTAATTCTTTTAAGTCTTGATCCTTTAAAATGTATCATAATATTAATTATATCATCACATTCCTTTCCAAAAAAGCACACTATTTAATAGTATAGTGTTAAGAAACAATCACATAATAAAAATGTTGAGAACTATAAAAAGCCTAAGATTATGCACTTATTTGCAAGTGAGCAAATTAGCTTGCCAGAGTTTTATGGTTGCTGTTAGACGACATATGACTCTAGAGCCAGCAATGGATAGGTTATCCCTCAAAGCAATGGGAGCAGCTAGAGTATCAACTTTATTTACTCCTGTTTCCTGAGGCCCTGTTCCTATGGGGATCCCTGAAGAGAGCTTGATAATACCTACATGTGAGGAACTCATTTAGAGACTTTGACTCTCTTCTAATGTGGAATTAGTATAACTGCCCTTTATTCCTTATAAAAATGGTCTTGTGTTCTAAATGTACATGGTGTGGTGCTGTAGGGTAAGTACCGGACTACTAACTAAAAAGGTGGGCTGCTGTTTGAAAACCACTAGCCACTCCTCAGAAACTCCTAGGGTCACTATGAGTCAGAAAGAATGCAATTACACTAACAATTTAACAGCTCCTCATTTATCAACAATCTCATTATTCAACATTTCATATTTATAACCATAGTAAAAAATCTACTATCTTATTTTTCTATTTAATGATGCAACTGGCATTGCAGCAATGGCTACAGAGTGTCCCTCCCTCAAGAAGGACCGTCTCTGGATGACCTCTAGGCATTTGAGCCCCACAGGCCCACACTCTCTATTCCCTCCTGCTGGCAGGAGTGCTACCTCCAGAGGCAGGCAACCTAGGCTGCATCTGTAGCCATGGCCTCCTGACGTTGAACCAGTGGGCTCCCTGTTCTGGGTTTCCTGGTCTTGTGCTACCTGAGATCCTGCAGCTTAAAACTGAAGGGAAGAAAGGAAGAGGCATTGGAGAGAGTGTTTGGAAGAAAGGCATGTGAGTTCAATGGCCTCCCAATGTGAGTCAAATTCAGTCTGAAGTTTCTGCCTCCATGGCGCTTGGTAAAAGGCCGGGATCCCTGTGCCCTAAAGAAGCTCAGAGTCTCCATGACTTGCCAGGCCTGAGTGCAGAGGAGGCTCCAGTATTATGAACACAGGGCTTGCTAGGGTGGGAGAAAAGCCATTATTGGCAGCTGTACAAGAGAAAGGCAAAGTGGTTAAGCTATGGGGCCTCCAGCCACACAGCCTGACTTTATCCAGGTTTGTCTCCTCTCAGCAGCTGTCTTCACAAAGCAATAATCCATAAGTGTATTCCATATAATGATAAATCTTAGCTTATTATTTTTATGATGACATTTCATAAATAGTAATTTAAAAATCAAACACAGAGATGACCTAAAAAGGAAAAAATGTTGTTGTTGTTATTACTTTACTTTACATTTTCACATAACACTAATTTACCTTATAATGACCTGATTTATGGAATTTATTAGGAGTGGGTGTACATATTTCTACATAAGAGAATACTTTTATTACTTATGTTACTAATATAAGTATTACATGATCATCTCTACAGTGGACATATCTTGGAATATTTCTTTGGTGGTGGTGGTGGTGGTTTTGCCATGGAGTTGGTTCTGACTTATAGGGACCCTGTGGAGGGTTTCTGAAGCTGTAAATCTTTATGGAAGTAAAAAGCCTCATCTTTCTCCCATGTAGAGACTGGTAGATTCAAACTGCTGACCTTATGATGAGTAGCACAGTTTGCAATACACTACACTACCAGTTCTTTATTAGCCAAAAAAGGTGGTAAAATCTCAGCACACTGCTCTACTATTGTTAATGACTTTTGGGTAATTTAACCATACACAGTCAGTAAGTTGTTCGGTGTTGTTAAGTACCATCGAATCGATTCTGACTCTTAGTGATCCTGTATAGAGTTCTGGTGAGCTTGAACCATTGACCTAGTAATTCAAACAGACTTTGTGATGCTCTATTGTTGTGAATGACTTTGGGGTAATTTAACCAGTAGCATGGTGGTTACGAGTCAGGCTGCTAATATCAAAATCAGAAGTTTGAAGCTACCAGCTGTTCTGTGGGAGAAAGACGAGACTTTCTGCTCCCATAAAGATTTACAGCTTTGGAAACCCTGTACAGGGTCACTATGAGTCAGAACCGACTGCTTGGCTCACCACCACCTCATTCAGTAAGTTAGGCAAGGCAATAAACTATCTTGTTGTAATTTTATTTTAATTGTAAATTAATTACCTTAGTTAATATATATTCCTTTTAAATATGTTTATTTTTATTATAGATTTAACATAAATGGAAAATACAGTATATCCAAGCTTCATAAGTCACTTGTTCATTTCACTGAATACCAAATTTATAATGCGCTGGACTTTCCTTTATGAAACTTAATGCTTCTCTGTATCTAACCTTTGTATAGCATACTTGCATGTTTTATGTTGAACTCACCTCATAGAATATAAATTCCTCTTGCATAAGATCATCTTTAATGTCTAGTACAGACATTGTGCTTGAATTAATGAATAGATATTGGAAAAGAAAATTATTCTTCAAAATTTGGGTTCTTATACTAATAAACTATATGTTTTAGAAGTAGAAATAATCTATTTTTACATGTATATGTAAAATTATTTATACTGCATTGAGATTTTTATCTTTCCCTTTTTATCAAAATACATCAACACCATTCTCTTAGAAAGCTCTATCATTTTACTCTACATTTACTATTACTAGGTTCTAAATGTCACGCTGTGGGTTAATGCGCTGCACTGTGAATTCAATTGAACTGGAAGGTTGGCAGTTCATACTCACCAGCCGCTCTTCAGAAACCTTATACAGAGTTGCTATGGGTCGGAACCAACCTGATGGCACTTAACAAAAACAACATCAACAAACACAGTGTGCACACTCTAAGAATTGTTGACAAACTCTTTAATTTATAATTTTTACTAGATTATGAATTAGAGGGAGTATAATGAAGTAATAGGACACATAGCATTTTCTAGGTGTCAGTCAGTGCTTGTAATTATGTGTTTCTGCTAATGATGCTATGATAAGGAAATGGAATGTGAAGTACCTGTAAATATGACATGTTGCATAATGGAAGAGAAAAAGTGGCAGTTGTTCAGAGATGTGTTGGTAGAGTTTTACTGCAGAAGTATAACAATGAATACTGGGTATGAGCTAGCAGATATTTTAAGCCCTGCTCTCATTTCTTTTGTTTGTTTCTTCTACAGTTCTGCTTTAATTAAAAGAGTAAATTGAAACAGCCTGAATCTTTTAGCACCAATGTTCTCAAGGGATATTACACAGCCAATTGGGTTAAGAAGCAGGCATCTGCAACATAATTTTCAGCCAACTAGTCAATGACTAGCACTCTGGCCCTGGATAAATTTCATAATCCCTTTGCAACAGTTTCACTATTGGCAAGTTTGTCAACTAATAGCTCGATTCACGAGGAATAAAAAGTCCCCAAGGCAATGCTCAGTACTCTAGGCCACTGAATTCTGCTCCAAGATCAATACTACAAAATAAAAATTGACAGATTCTGATGACTTACTTATACTTATGAAGAAAAAAATAATGAAATTGTTTAACAACAAATAAAATATATAATCAAAGAATAATGAACATATAATATCTATCTTGCACTCTAAAGGTGTAAGAGTATATAGGGCAAATAGATTAAACATTTGGGGATACTGCTTCATTGACATTTTGACATCTATTCAAATATTTATAGGAAAGGAATTCAAATATCTGTTTGTAGACAGTCTTTGAGATTTCTAAGTTTCAAATAAGAATGTGGCTAAAAGTATCCATTTGGATTTAGATGTAGACACCTAAGGCCTTCATAAAATTGAGTTATTAACAGACTTGTGGCTTTTTTTTTTTTTCTTGTAAAAGACATTGTTGTTATTTTTAAGTGTCACTAGCATGCAAAAGCTGGACAGTGAATAAGGAAGATCGTAGAAGGATTGATGCATATGAGTTATGGTGTTGAAGGAGAATATTGAAAGTACCATGGACTGCCAAAAGAACCAACAGATCTGTGTTGGAAGAAGTACAGCCAGAGTGCTCCTTGGAGGCCAGACTTTGCCTTTCATACTTCAGACATATTGTGAGGAAGGACCAGTCACTGGAGAGGGATATCATGTTTGGTAAGGTGGAGGGTCAGAGAAAAAGAGGAAAACCCCCAGCAAGATGGATTGGCAAAGTGGCAACATCAATGGGCTCAAGAGTGGCAACAATTATGGGGTTGGCCCAGGACTGGGCAGTGTTCTGTTCTGTTGTGCATAGGGTCACTATGAGTTAGTACCGACTCACTAACACCTAACAACAAGACTGTTCAGACTCACAGCCACCCTGTATAGGGTTCAACCATTTCAAAAGATAGCATATTATTAAGAGTTAATGTTATTAAAGGAAGAAATCCAAGGAGCAATGAAGGCATTGGCAAAGAATTGATCTAATACAAATTGAAATCATTTAACAAATCTATGCAGTTCTGAAGGCACTCACTCATCTATGCCAAGAAATGTGAAGAAAACTACCTGGCCAATTGATTGGAAGATATTCATATTTGTACCCATTCCAAAGAGAGGTGACCCAACAGAATGTAGTTATCATAGGACAATATCATTAGTATCACACACAAATAAAATGTTGCTAAAAATAATTCAAAAACAGCTGCAACAGTACATTGACAGGGAACTCTCAGAGGTTCAAGATAGATTCAGATGAGGATGTGAAATGAGGGATATCATTGCTGCTGTCAGATGGATCTTGACTGAAAGCAGAGATTATAAGTAATATGTTTACCTGTGCTTTATTGACTATGCAAAGACTTGCAACTGTGTGGATCATGACAAGTAATGGACAACATTGCAGAGAATGAGTATTCTGGAACACTAAATTGTGTTAATGAGGAACCTGTACATAGAACAAGAAGCAGTTGTTCAGACAAAACAAAAAGATTCTGAATGGTTTAAAATCAGGAAAGTTTTGCGCCAGTGTGGTATTCCTTCACCATACTTACTCCGTCTGTATTCTGAGTTAATAATCCAAGAAATTATATTATATAAAGAAGAACATGGCATCAGGTTTGGAGGAAGATTCATTAACAACCTGAGATATGCAGATGATACAAACTTCCTTGCTGAAAGTAAAGATGACTTAAAATACTTCCTGATGAAGACTGAAGACCACAGCCCTTGGTATAGGTTGCACCTCATTATAAAGTAAACAAAAATCCTCACCACTGGACCAATAAATAGCATCATGATAAATGGAGAAAAGATTGAAGTTGTCAAAGACTTCATTTTGCTTGGATCTACCATCAACACTCTCCATGGAAACAGAAGTCAAGAATGAAATATTGCATTAGGTAAATCCGCTGCACTCTTTAAAGTGCTGAAGAACAAAGATGGCAGTTTGTGGACTAAACTGCGCCTGACCCAAGCCATGTTATTTTCAATAGTCTCATATGCATATGAAAGTTAAACAATGACTAAGGAAGACCATAGAAGAATCACTTTATTGGAGTTATGGTGTTGGAAAAGAATATTAAAAGTACCATGGACTACCAGAGGAACATACCAGTCTGTGTTGAAAGAAGTACAACCATAATGTTTCCTAAAAGCCAAGATGAGCAGACTTTATCTCTCATACTCGAGACATTTTATCAGGAAGGACCAGTCTCTTGAGAAGGACATTATATTTAGTAATGTGGATCATATAAGAGGAAGACTTCCAATGAAATGGATTGGCACAATGGCCTCAGCAATTGGCTCAAGCATAATAGCAATTGTGAGGATGGTTCAGGACTGGGCCATGTTTTGTTTTGTTGTGCATAGAGTTACTATGGGTCGGAACAGACTCAACAGCTCCTAACCTAGGGTTAGGGTTTTCAAGGAGCAGCTGGTGAATTTGATCCCTCAATCTTATAGCTCGCAGACCAGTGCTTATCCTACAGCACCACTCCAGGACACCTTTTAAATAATGTGTTGTTGGTGGTTATGTGCTATGGAGTTGGTTCCTATTTATAGAGAACCTGTATAGGGTTTTCCAGGCTGTAAATCTTAAAGGGAGCAGAAAGCCTCATCTTTCTCCCATGAAACAGCTGGTAGTTTTGAACGGATGACCTTGCGGTTAGCAGCCCAACATGTAACCATTCATAGTGTACTGTCTTCTCCATTCATTGTCCTCTTGGAGCTACACATGTATTGTTTGTTGTTGTTAAGTGCTGTTGAATCATTTCAGTTCCATGGCATTTCCGATAAGCGGCTGGTGATCTTGAACCTACAACCTTTCAGTTCAAACCTTGCAGTCCCACACATTAAACCACAGTGCCACACTAGGACTCCATACATGTAATGCTTAGGACATCATTAATTATATTTTCAGAATAATCTTGAAATATGTGTTCTTGTTTAACTATTTGATATAATTGCTACTACTAAGTAAACCTTCTTGTTTGGTAAGGTGTAGGGTCAGAGAAAAAGGGTCACCACCACCACCACTAATTAAACCTACAC
Source organism: Chrysochloris asiatica (assembly GCF_000296735.1). NCBI lineage: Eukaryota > Metazoa > Chordata > Mammalia > Afrosoricida > Chrysochloridae > Chrysochloris > Chrysochloris asiatica. The sequence continues at coordinate 1,647,487 of NW_006408535.1, forward strand.
ATCCAAAGCAGAGTAGTGTCTTATGTAATATGTTGTTAAGTGTTGTCGAGTCAGTTTCAACTCACAGAGATCCTATATAGGGTTTATGAGGAGCCACTAGTGGGTTTGAACTACCAACCTTTCAGTTCACAGTTCAGTGATCATCTATGTTACAACACCATACCAGAAGTCCTTATATATAGAAGCTTAATATTATCTCTACAAAGGATTCATATTCTTCCTTCATTCCCTGTCTACTATTTCAAATTATTTTTATACAATGGTTGATTTCTTTATTGCTTAGAATAAACCTTGGCTTTTTCTTGTTTGCATATTTAATGAGAAAAAAATATTTATTCCAAGCAGTGGGCTTGGTTGGTTGGTTGGTTGGTTATATGCCGTGGAGTCGGTCCCAACTAATAGCGATCCTGTACAGCGTTTCCAAGGATGTAAATCTTTTTGGGAGCAGAAAGCCTCATCTTTTTCCCACGGAACAGCTGGTAGTTTTGAACTGCTGACCTTGAGGTTCACAGTGCAATTCAGAGCTCCTTAAACAGTGGGCTTAGATAGGATTAATAATCTAGAATGTTTGCAGAGCCAAAGTATTATTTTATGATAGCCAGGGCGGGTGTATTGTTGTTGTTGCTTTTGTTGTTATTTCTTGGTATCATCTAGTTGGTTTCAACTCACAGTGACCCTATGCCTGGCAAAACTAAACAATGCCCTGTGCTGTGACATCTCATGATTATTGTTATGCTTGAGTCAGTTGTTGCTGCCATTGTATCAGTGCATCTCCTTGAAAGTCTTCCTCTTTTTTACTGATATTCCACTATACCAAGCATCATGCCCCTCTCCAGGGATTAGTCCCTCCTGATAACATATGCAAATCAAAAGAGGCAAGTCTCACCATCTTGCTTCTAAGAAAGCTGGCTGTGCTTATTCCAATACAGATTTCTTTATTTTTCTGGTGTTGTTGTTGTTGTTAAGTTCCGTCGAGTTGATTCCCACTCATAGCGACCCTGCATAGGGTTTCAGAGAAGCAGCTGGTGAGCTTGAACCACTGATATTGCAGTTCAAATTACTTTGCAGTCTGGCACATTAGCCCACAGTGCCACAGTCCATGGTGTTTTCAATACTATTTTCCAACACAATAATTCAACTGCATCAATTCTCCTACACTTTTCCTTACTCACTATTCAACTTAGAACGCATATGTTGTTTTTAGGTGCCATTGAGTCTGTTCTGATTCATAATGACCCTATGCACAACAGACTAAAACATTGCCCTGTCCTGTGCATTCTTCATAATTGCAAAGCTTGAGCCCATTGTTGCTGCCGCAGTTCCAATTCATCTCATAGGGGGTCTTTCTAGTTTATTCTGCCCCTCCACTTTACCAAGCATGATGTCCTTCTCCAGGAGCTAGTTCCTCCTGATAATATGTCCAAAGTAAGAGAGATGAAGTCTCTCCAACCTGGATCTTAAGGAGTATTCTGGTTGTACTTCTTACAACTCAAATTTGTTTGTTCTGGCATTCCACGGCACTTTTAATATTCTTCCCCATGATCGTAACTCAAATGAATCAATTATTCTGCAGTCTTCTTATTCATTCTCCAACTTTAATTTGCCTATGAGACTATTGAAAATAACATGACTTGGGTCAGGTGCACCTTTTTCTTCAAACTTGGTATTTTTGCTCTCGAACCTTTTAAATAGGTCTTGTGCACAAGATTTGCCTAATGCAGTATGTCATTGTATTGCTTGACTGCTGCTTTCATGAGTGTTTATTATAGATTCAAGCAAACTAAAGTCTTTGGTAACTTCAATGCTTTCTACATTTATTTTTATTTTATTTATTGGTCCAGTTGTGAGAATTTTTGTTTTCTTTATATGATGTTCTTGATGTCATCCCACAGCTACCTGGTCTTCAGTCATCAGTGTTTAATCCTTCAAATCTGTTTGTGAGATGGTCTCTAAATTCAGGTAGAATATATTCAAGGTTTTATTTTGATTCTCATGTGCTTGTTTACTTTTTCTTCAACTTCAGCCTAATCTTGAATATAAGCAATTGATGTTTTGTTCCACAGTCTACCTCTGGCCTTGTTTGGGCTTGATAATGAGCTTTATCCATCCTATCTTGCCACAGATGTAGGCAATTTGATTCCTATGTATTCCATTTGGTGAGGTACATGTGTATAATTGTTTTTTATATTGTTTATAAGAGGCGTTTGCAATAAGTCATTGTTCTTGCAAAATTCTATCATGCTATCTCTAGCATCATTTGTATCACCAAGACTATATCTTCTAACTACTGATGTTTCCTCTTTGTTTATAACTTTCATATTCTAATAATATGTAATTATCAATACATCTTGATTGCATGTTTGATCAATTTCAGACAGAAGAAGTTGGTAGAACACTTCATTGTCATCATCACTGGTTTAGTTGCCAGTGCACAAATTTGAATAACCGTGGTGTTAGGCATGCATATGAAGTATATGAAAATACTATGGGTTAGGTCATGTACACCTTAGTTCTTAAAATGATATATTTGCTCTTTAGCACTTTAAGGAGATCATTTACAGACGATTTGCCTAATGACTTTTGACTACCTGACTTCAGAGTCTATGAGCATTGACTGTGGTCCATCTAACATGAAGTCTTGAATAATTTAAGTCTTTTCTCTGTTTATCAAGATGTTATTTATTGGTCTACTTGTGAGGATTTATGTTTTCTTTACATTGAGGTGCAATCCATAATGAAGGTTGTCGTGTCTTATCCTCATCACTAAGTATTTTAAGTACACTTCCCTTCCAGAAAGCAAAGTTGTGTCATCTACAAATCAAAGACTGCTAGAGAGTCTTCTTTCAGCCCTAATGCCACATTTTTCTTTATATAATCCAGTTTCTCAGATTGTTTTCTCAACATACATATTGCGTGAGATGGATGAAAGGTACAACCCTAGTGTACCAATCCTCTGATCTCAGACCATTCAATATTCCTTTGATCTGTTTGAAAAACTATTTTTTGTTCTTGAGCAAAATCAATAATCCTGAAAAACTAATTCTTCACATTCTTATCCATGTTGGTTTTCTCAGGTGCTGTCGAGTCAATTCTGACTCATAGTGACTGTATGCACAATAGAACAAAACAATGCATGGTCCTCCGCCATTCTTACAATTGTTGTTATGCAGTGGTGCTCCTGCCAGTGTACCAATCCATCTCTGTCGGGGTATTCCTCTTTTTAATTGACCCAGTTCTTTAACAAGCATCCTTCTCCAGGGACTGGCCCCTCCTGATAATATGTACAATGTATGAGAGACAAAGTCTAGCCATCCTGGCTTCTATGGAGCATTCTGGCTGTACTACTTCAAAGACAGATTTGTTTGTCCTTCTGGCAGTCCATAGGATTTTTAACATTCTTCTCCAACACCATAACTTAAATGCATCAGTTCTACAGTCTTCCTTATTCATTGTCCACTTTCACATGTATATGATGCTATTGAAAATACCATTACTTGGGTCAGACACACCTTAGTCCTCAAACTGACGTGCTTTCCCTTGAATACTTTAAAGAGGTCTTGTTAAGCAGATTTGCCTAATGCATTATGTTGCTTAATTTCTTGACAGCTGCTTCCATGAGTGTTGATAGTCAAAGCAAAATGAAGTCTTTGACAACTTTAAAATTCTCTATTTTTTTCATGATGCTATTTTTTGGCCCATTGTTGAGGATTTTTGTTTCCTTTATGCTGAGGTGCAACCCATAGTGAAAACTGTGGTCTTTGACCTTCATCAAGAAGTATTTAAAGTCCTCTTTGCTTTCAGCAAGTAAGGTTCTGTATATTGCAATCTGTTAATGAGTCTTCCTTCAATTTTGATGCTACATTCTTCTTTATATAATCCAGCTTCTCAGATCATTTGTTCAGCATACAGATTGAACAAGTATGATGAAAAAATACAACTCTGGTGCACACCTTTCCTGATTTAAAATCATTCAGTATCCCCTTTATTTGTGCGAATGATTGACTCTGGGTCTACGGATAGGTTCTTCATGAGCACATTTAAGAGTTCTGGAATGTTTATTTTTCATAATGTTATCCATAGCTTGTCATTATCTATCCAGTAAAATGTCTTTGCATAATCAATGGTGGTTTAGCGTACTGGTAATTAACTTTCTGGTATTCTCTGATCTCATCCAAGATCCATCTGGTGACAGCCATGATATCCCTAATTTCACTTCCTTGTCTGAATCCACCTTGAACCTCTGACAGTTTGTTGTCATTGTACTGTTGCAGCAATTTTTAAAATTATCTTTAGTAAAATTTTACTTGCCAGTGACAGTAATGATATTGTCTGATGGTTTCCTCATTGGATTAGCTCTCTTTGGGATGGGCACAGTCTCATCAATTCCCAAAGCCTTGTTCTTCACCAATGCCTTCAGTGTGCCTTGGATTTCTTCCTCAATACCATTGGTTTTTTATCATAGGCTCCCTCTTAACATGGTTGAACATTGACAATATCTTTTTCGTACAGTGACTGACTCTGCATATGCCTTCCATCTTCTTTTGATGCTTCTTGCATCATTAAATATTTTGCCCATAGAATCATCCAGTATTAAAACTCAAGGCTTGAATTTTTTTCTTCAGGTCTTCTAGCTTGAGAAATGCTGAACTTGTTCTTCCCTTTGGTTTTCTACCAACAGATCTTTGCACATTTCATTATAATGCTTGACTTTATTTTTTTGAAATTTTCAGTTCAACTCTTTTATATCCTCATGTCTTCCATTTTCTTTAGCATCTCTACCCTGGAAATCAAGTTTCAGAGTCTCTTTTGACATCCATTTTTGTTTTTTTTCCCCCCCCTTCTTTCTTGTCTTCTTAATGATCATTTTCTTTATTCCTGTGTGATGTTCTTGATGCCAACTGGCAATGTTTCTGCTCTTTGGTCACTAGCGTCTAATGCATCAAATCTGTTATTGAGATAATCTCTAAATTTAGGTGGGATATGTTTAAAGTTGTATTGTGGTTCTTGTGAACTAGTTTTAATATCCTTACATCTTCAGTGTCAACTTGAATAGGAGCAATTGATAGTCTATTCCACAATCGATCTGTGGTCTTATTTTAACTGATGATACTCAGGTTTTCCATAGTGTTTTCCCACAAATATAGTCAGTTTGATTCCTGTGTATTTCATCTGGTGATGTCCATGTGTATGTTTGCTATTTATATTGTTGAAAAAAGTCACTGCAATGAATAAATCATTGATCTTGCAAAATCCTATCATGTTATCTACAGCACTATTTCTGTAGTCACCAACACCATATTGTTCCCACATAGACCCTTCCTCTTTGTTTCCAACTTTTGCATTCCAGTTAGCAATAATTATCATGACATATTGATTGAGTGTTTGACCACTTTCAGACTAAAGAAACTGGTAGAATTCTCTGGTAGCGCAGTGGCTATGAATCGGGCTGTGAACCGCAAGGTCAGCAGTTCGAAACTACTTGCGGTTCCGTGGGAGAAAAATGAGGCTTTCTGCTCCTGTAAAGATTTACAACCTCGGAAACCCTGTGCAGGGTCGCTATGAGTCCGAACCGACTCCACGGCACTTAACAACAACAACAACAACTAGCTTTAGTGGTTGGTGGGTAGATATGAATAACAATGGTATTAACTGGTCTTCCTTATAGATGAATGAATATTATCCTATCACAGATAGCACTGTATATCTTTAAATGCTCTTTCTGAAGATAAATGTGACACTATTCCTCTTCAGTCTTTTGTTCCCAATATAGTAGACCACATGATTATCTGATTCAAAACAGTCAGCACCTGTCCATTTCTAATCAGTATTGTCTAGGATATTGAACTTTATGATTTCCATTTCAGTTTTGGTGTTTTCCTGCTTTAGATTTATACGTCATACATTCCATGTTCCAATAGTATCTGCAGCTGTTTCCTCTCATTTTGAGTTGCTCCCTTTTAGTAAATGGATGTTCCAAAAACTTTGCTCCATGTACATCACTAAGGTCAACTCTACTTTGAGGAGGCAGGTCTACCTTGGTCATCTTCTGAGTGCTTTCCTACCTGAGGGACTCAACTTCTGATATTATGTCAGACAATTTCCACTGCTATTCATAGATTTTCTGCAGCTAACCATTCAGAAGTTGCCTGCCTCTCTTTTTTACTATTCAGTCTTAGTCTGGAAGTTCTCCTGAAACCTGTCCACCACTGGTGCGTCTACTGGTGCTTAAAATTCTGGTGACATAGCTTCCACCACCACATCTAACTTCAGATCATCACAATTTGTCATACTGACAGATGAGTGGTTAGCAAGGTGGTAAGCAATGTGAAAAAGAAACACATATATTAGGAAACTAAAAAAATGAAAGGATGTAAGGAAACTGTGAAGCAAAAAAGTGAACACAAAAAAGGAAGGATGTAAGGGGAGAAGAAAAGTTGAAAAGAAACCAAGATGCCTATTGAAAGGCACTTAATTCTACGCAACAATGAACTCTAGTCTAGAAGTATTCTGTTTTGTACAAAATACAACTGTAAATAATGGAGCTAAGGAAAGAGTAAAAATTGATTTTCCTTGTACACATGTAAATTATCATTTTAGCTGACTGTGAGAAAATGCTTTATTTTGACAATGTGAACTCCAGGCTTTAGTCACACAAATAAGTCAAGACAAATGTATATGCTAAAATTTGGAGGATCTTTCACTTTTATAATGAACTGACAGGATCATTCTTCATATCACATTAGATTCCTCATTATATAATAGGCCTTCCCTGAATCCCCCAAATCTGAAAAGGTATCCCACCTTTATAATCTTATAAAGCATTGCACTTACACATATTACAAAATATGTGATTGTATTTGAACTTGTTTTTTATCTTCTATATAATTGTAAGTCTAACACTATTGCTATAAAATAATAGTAGTAGTAGTGTTTGTTTTAGAACATGGAATGCTTTCATTATGCTAAGTATCATCATAAAGTATTTGCACAAATTATTTCCTAGGACTGTCATACTAATTTAATATTCACAATGACCCTTGAAAACATGTTCTATTTTATCCACTTTTCATCATTAGAAAAAGGGAAGAAAGTAGAGATTAAAGAATTTACCCAAGGAAGCTAGTAAGTGATAAAGTCAAGATTTACACATAAAGAAAATTAAGCAGCAGGCAAAAAATAAACTGGTACCAAACAAAGACGTTCACCTTACAATGACTACCTATTTGACTTTAGTCCCAAGTAATAGTATGAGTGTTTGACATTTAATAAGTGTTTAGTAGATAATGTTTTTAAAAATCAACCAATATGCTCTTTACAAGTGCAAATTCCTACAGGAATACTTGTATTGTTACCAAATAGGAGCATTGGTTGTGTAATAGCTAAAATATTCAACTGCTTAGTGAAAGCTTGATGGTTCAAACTCATCAGCTGCTCCACAGGAGAAATAGGCAGTTTTCAATTACCAAATATTTTATGGTATTATTAAATTATTTATCTTGATTTTATTTGTTCTACTAGTACCCTGCCATCACCAATTAACTGTGTATTATGTCCCCTTAAATTCATGTTTAAGAGGATGTGATTTCTGTTCATCTTGCAAAGTCTCTTAACTAGAAAGCATACAAAAAAGGGAAGAGGCAACTTGTACAGAGGAATATTCTGAAAAAAAAAAAAAAAGGATTCAGAGTGATTTCTCCCTGAAAGATAAATAAAACTATAATATATAAAACTGACTTATCTATATATTAATATATAGATCTGCTTAATAAATATTAATTGATTCCTATAATAACCCAAACATCATGTTACACCTTGGAAGTACAATGATAAGTTTAAAACAAATACTTTCTCTCTCATTAAACTTAGTAGGCTAGTGAAACATAAATACAAGAAGAAAATATATGTAATTCCAAACCCTGACAGCGCTCTGTAGGAGAATTAAGCAGAGTTGAGACAACATGCATTCAGACAACCTGCCAGGAGTTGTGAGAAAGCAATGATCCTGAGTTAGAAAGAAATTATATGAACACAAATCACTGGATAGAGTCAAGAAATGAACTGAGGAAAAGCCCTGGAACTACATCACTAAGAGCTTTAGATGCAGTATTACTAAGACAAACAGAAGATCAGTGAGTTTTTAATCAGAGATGGTATAATCAGCATTTTGAAAGGACCACTTACTCCAGTTTGTGGATCAAGTAAGACTGAATTACCCAATATGATGTTAAGGCTACTAGGCACCTATTGCAATACCCTAAAGAGATATTGGAGTCCTGGTACGGCACTGTCCAGTGTGGCACTGGACAGAAATGTTTGTTTAAAATGCAAGGTCATCAGTTCAAACTCACCAGCCGTTACCCAGAAACCCGATACATGGTTGCTATGAATCAAAATTGACTCAGCGGCACTTAACAACAACAACATAGAGAGATAATATGAAAACTCTACATTTATCAAAGATTTACTGGCACTTTGATACACACATCAAATATGTGAATTCATGCAATAACCAAAACAACATCATCATTAATCCTGTTTTCATGTTGTCATTGTGAAGTGTCATCAAGTTGGTTCCAACTCACAGTGACCTTATGCAAACAATATGAAATTGTTGTGGTTCTCTGCCACCTTCATAATCACTGTTGAGCTTGAGCCTTGCTCCTACCACTGTACCAATCCATTGCACTGGAGAGTCTTCCTCTTTTTTTGCTGACCCTCCACTTTACCAAGCATGATGTCCTTCTTCAGGGACTATTTCTTCCTAATAATATGTCTGAAATATGAAAGAAGAAGTCTTCCCGTTTTGACTACTATGAAGCAATCTGACTGTACTTATTTAGGAGACAGGTTATGTAACTTGATCAATTTCAGTATATTTCCATGCTATCTCTTTTCAAACATCTGGAAATAGAATGCTAGCATTCATAATAGAAACATGAAGCCCTGGTGTGGCACTGTAAGATTAGCACTGGACTGCTACCCACAAAGCTGGTGGTTCAAACCTACTAGTTCTTCCTTAGAAACCCTATACAGGGTTGGTGTGAATCAGAACAGACTCAGCATTTAACAAACACAACAATTTAGGAGATTAACTGTTAGTCTGTCATTTTGTCATACTTTGGTTGTTGGGTGCGGCTGATCCAACCGAATATGGAAATTATTGAAAAATATCACTAATATAACCTACAAGTAAAATTTTTTTTTCTGAAGATAATTCTAAGATGGTTGCAGCAACACATGAACAGGGAGCTGCCAGGAACTCAAGCCAAAATTCAGAAGAGGATGTGGAATAAGGAATATCATTGATGAAGTCAGATAGATAGTGCTGAAAACTGAAAATACTAAAATGATGTTTACTGGTGTTTTATTGACTATGCAAAGGCATATGAAAATGTAATGTGGTTAATTGCTGACCTTGATGAAAGCTGTCTCTGTATCTATCTGGTCTTCACTTACCAACTATCTCATCAGATAGTTCACATTTATGACAATAATTAAAATCTACTAAATATCTATTATGGCCATCAATGATGCATTGTTGTTGTTGTTGTTAAGTGCCGTCGAGTCGGTTCCGACCCATAGCGACCCTGTACAGGGTTTCTGAGGGTGTAAATCTTTACGGGAGTAGAAAGCCTCATCTTTCTCCCGTGGAGCGGCTGGTAGTTTCGAACCGCTGACCTTAAGGTTCGCAGCCCGATTCGTAACCACTACGCTACCAGAGCTCCTTACTTGGTAGTAATTAACACCAAGGTCCGTAAGAGTGCCCCTACTGGCAGATCCAGTTTATACATAGAAAGGAAGCTTGCATTGTATAGTATTCTATTGCTTACTAGAAGAAGGGGCAAGTCTCCTTGAGGCACCACAGTACTGAGCAGGGTAGATGGGTGGGTGGCTAGCCAAGGAGCTCTGATAGTGCAGTGGTTACGAGTCTGGCTGCTAGCCTCAAGGTCAGCAGTTTGAAACTACCAGCTGTTCTGCAGGAAAAAGATGAGGCTTTCTGCTCCTGTAAAGATTTATAGCCTTGGAAATCCTATGCAAGGTTGCTATGAGTTGGAACCGACTTCACAGCACATTATCATCATGTGGTGCCAGCAGAGACAGGATGCATAAGAGCAAGTCCTGAGTGTATACTGGGGACTGAGACTAGGGCATCAGCAGCTGGTGCCTGAAATGGGCCACTCTTGGAGATAGAGAGGACATCTGAATCTGGAGTCTGGCCATAGGTCCCAGCCCCTAGAAGAAGCAGAGACAGGCTAGCACATGGTCAGAGTAAGCAGTGAGATGAGGCACTTGTGTAGCCCATTACATTTCCGTGATGCCTTCTCTGGGATGGGCATAGGTAAGGATAGAACAGACTATATTCATGAGATCACTTGGTTAGTGGCTAGTGACAGCTTCAGTTTAAGGTCAAGGACAGAGGCAAGATTGGTTATCACATCTCAAAGGAATCTCTGACTTCCTTTATCAATTGTCATAGAGGCAGATGGGGCAATAGGGGACAGAACCACCCAGCAAGATCTAGAAGCCAGTGGGGGAACTTATTGGGCAGGGAGGACCTCTTTGGCAGCACCCAACCTCTCCTGTTGACAAATAGGAAGCCCCTTGTTCTTGACAAAGTCACCAAGGACATTTTAGTATTATTGAGAGGATGCCAGGGACACCATTCTTAAAATATGATGATGGACGGATAAACAGGGCACCCAGGGATGTGATGGGGTCAGCATTTGGACTGCGCTGGCTCTGAAAGACTGGTAAACCCTCCCCTGTGGTTACCAGTGAGGGCTGAGCTCTCTTCAGGTGACCAAGTAGAGTGGCGAGGCACTGTGATAGGTGAACTCAGCAGGCATCTGGCAGAACATTCACAGTATATGTGAGCTAGTGAGGTGATGTGGTCATTCTCATTTTAGAACAACAGTGATTTTTACATATTGACCTGGCCTTTTAAACCTAACCATGTCCATAAGTGAAGAAAGGGTTTAGTGATCAAGACAGACCAGAGGGTACGTTAAGAAGTGTCAGGTGTGGACCTCGAAATAGATAACATGAGGACCATTTAGATTATTTAGTTGTTATTATTAAGGTTAGGTGCTGTTGAGTTGTTTCTAACCCATAGCAATCCCGTGTACAACAGGTTAAAACATAACCCAGTCTTGCACAATTTTGACAGTATTTATCCCATTGTTATAGTGACTGTGTCCATTTTTTATTGAGAATCTTCTCCTTTTTTAAGTGATCTCTACTTTACCAAGCATCATCTCCTCCAGAGACTTCTTGTTAAGTGTTATTGAGTTGCTTCTGACTCATAGTAAAACTCTATAGGGTTTCCAAGTAGCATCTTATGGGTTTAAAGAGCCCCCTTTGTTGTTCAAACCAACTTTGCAGACCAGTGCTTAGCCTATAGCACCACACCAGAACTTCTCTCTAGAGACTGCTCCTTCCTAATGTCTAAATTACTTAAGACAAAGTCTTGTCATCATTCCTTTTAAGGAGCTACATTCGGGCTACATTTCTTTCCAAACAGATATCTTCATTGTGTGCCAAAGCCATAATTCAAATTTTTCTTCAATCGTCCTTATTCATTGTCCAGCTTTCACATACATATTTATGATTGAAAATACCATGAATAGGGTCAGTCTAACCATATGCCTCAAAGCAACATTTAAAAAATAAATAAATAAAACACTTTATTGAGGTCCTTTGTAGCAAATTTGCCAACTGTAATGTTGTTGTTGTTGTTGTTCATACCATGGAGTCAGTTCCAACTCATAGTGACCCTGCACAGGGTTTCTGAGGCTGCAAATCTTTACGGGAGAAGAAAGCCTCATCTTTCTCCAGCAGAACAGCTCAGTTTTGAATTGCTGACTTTGAGGTTAGCAGCCCGATTCGTAACCACTACGCTACCAGAGTGATATTATATCATTTCCTGTGTAGTTTAAGAAGCCTAAAATGCATTTTTCCTATTCTCCCCTCAGCTTTTGTGCTATTGATGTTATGCATTTTACTTTTACACAGTTTATAAATATGATTATACATTGTTATCTAATTTGCATTAGAGTCGATTATCACTTTAAGAGACTTATTAAGAAGAAAATAATATGAATTTACTCATATAGCTAATAACTCTGATGATCTCCCTTCATTTTTATGGATTTATATTTACATATATTAAGGATCCCTGGGAGTACGATAGTTAAGGGCTCAGTTACTAATGGAAAGGTCAGCAGTTCAAACCCACTAGCTGATCCACAGAAGAAGGATGTGGCCATCAACTTCTTTATAGATTTTCAGCCTGGGAAATTCAATGGTACAATTCTACTATGCCTTATAAGGTTTCTATGAGTTGGAATCCATTTGACAACAATGGGTTTTATCCTTTTACTTTTTTGGCTTCTTGTAGGATTTCCTTTAAAAGTTCTTGGGGAAAAAGTCTGTTGATCATGAGTTCCTTCAGTTCTGAGTAAAGAAATCTAAGAAAACAGACTGCGTTGTTGTTTAGTTGTTGTTAGTTTTGTCCTGACTTTACTGATGCTACTCCACTGTCTTCAAACTTGCATGCTTCATAAGAGAAGTGTCCTTTTATTCTTACCTTTATTTGTATGCAATGTGTTCTTTGATCTCTGGCTGATTTCAAGATTTTTTTTTTTTATATCACTGATTATGCTGTGTATTTTATGTAGTTTTCTTCATGTGTATTTTCAGGTTTGCTAATTACTTATGGGAGTTCTAATGTGGCACTGTGGGTTAATGCGTTAATGTGCAGCACTGCAAATCCATTTGAACTGCAAGGTCTGTGGTTCAAGTTCACCAGCTGCTCCTCGGAAACCCCATACAGGGTCACTATGGGTTGGAACCCAACTTGACGACACTTAACAACAACAACAACAATTATTTATGGCACTGAGTTTGCAAGGGTGACCCTCAGACACTTGAGATGAGAACTTGATGCATTTTGTCTCCTCATTGCTGTAAACTGTAAGTGATTCAGTTGTGTCCTACCTAAATTTTGATCATATATTTTTGCTTTCCTCTTACACCTGCTCTCATTTTTCAGTTTAAAAATGTGAACAGTTATTTTCACAGGAAGGCTGGTTGTAATTTTTAAATATACACCTTTAATAGAGTAGTAATGTTTGGTATGGTGTTGTAGGATAAGCACTGGACTGCCAACCACAAGATCAACAATTCAAACGCACCAGCTACTCCTCAAAAACCCTATAAAGGGTTGCTATGAGTCAGAACCAACTCAACAGCACTTAACAACAGCAGTTGTTGTTGTTAGGTGCCATTGAATCAGAACCAACTCATAGCAACCTTATGCACAGCAGAACGAAACACTGCCCAATCCTGGGCCAACCTCACTACTGTTGCCATGCTTGAGTCCATCGATGCTGCCACTTGGCCAATCCATCTCGTTGGGGGTCTTCCTCTTTTTCTCTGACCCTCCACCTTACAAACATGATATCCTTCTCCAGGGACTGGTCCCTCCTGAAAATATGTCTGAAGTATGAGAGACGGAGTTTAGCCATCTTGGCCTCCAAGGAACACTCTAGCTGCACTTCTTCCAAAATGGATCTATTGGTTCTTTTGGCAGCCCATGGAACCCTCAATAGTCTCCTCCAATACCATAACTCATAAGCATCAGTTCTTCTATGGTCTTCCTTATTCACTGTCCAGCTTTCACATGCATATGATGTTACCAAAAATACCATGGCTTGGGTTAGGCGCACCTTAGTCCTCAAGCTGACATCTTTGCTCTTCAACACTTTAAAAAGGTCATGTGCAGCAGATTTACCTAATGCAATACGTCATTTGAATCTGGGAAAACTGGAAGCTGTCAAAAATGAAATGGAACGCATAAACATCGATATCTTAGGCATTAGTGAGCTGAAATGGACTGGCATTGGCCATTTTGAATCTGACAACCACATGGTTTACTATCCCAGAAATGACGAATTGAAGAGGAATAGTGTTGCATTCATTGTCAAAAAGAACATATCCAGATCAGTCATGAGGTACAACACTGTCTGTGATAGGATAATATCCATGTACCTACATGGAAGCCCAGTTAATACCACTATTATTCAAATTTATGCACCAACCACTAAAGCCAGTGAGGATGAAATAAAAGAATTCTACCAACTTCTTCAATCTGAAATTGATCAAACATGCAATCAAGATGTATTGATCATTACTGGTGATTGGAAAGCAACAATAATTACTTATATCTATTTATAATATTCACCAAATTTGACAACATTTAACGATTACTTTTCAAATATCTGGGATCATTTTAATTAACTAATGTTTCTTTCCAGTATGAATTATATTTTTCTGCTTCTTTGACTGTCTGGCAATTTTTATTGAATGTCAGACATTATGAGTTTTAACCTAGTTTGTAGAATGCTTGATCATTTTGTCTTCCTATGGCTATTCTGGAACACTATGTTTTGGGATATTGTTAAGTAACTTGGAAACAATTCTGTTTTGCTTTGTTTTGGTGGGATTATGCAATGTGTCCTTTTGACCTCTGATTTTAAGATTTTTTTTTTTTAATCACTGATTCATGTTGTTGTTGTTGTTAAGGTGCCATCCTGTCAATACTGACTCAGAGTGACCCTGTACAGTGTTTCCAAGGAGTGGCTGATAGGTTTGAATTGCTAATCTTCTGGTAAGCAAGCTGGTGCTTATCCTAGAGAGCTAGCTGTACTTACATAAGGGTTATTTTCCTGCATTTTCAAGGCAGTAATCTTATTTCTGTAACAGATATACACTAAATTCTGAAATTTTCCTGTTCAGTAGTTGAGAACGGCATGTTGCTGGTCCTATATGAGCTGCATGCATTGCACAATTAAGCCTCCGTTAGCGCTTTCTTCAGTGTTAGGAAGTTGCCTTGTATGCATATTATGACCAATACAAATTGATGACATCTTTATCTTTTTATTTTCTCTCTGACAGGTACATTTTATCCACCTTCATTTCTCTGAACTCTTAATTTAGAGGGAGAGTAAAAGTTTTCCTGATTTCACCCTCTCTAGATCACATCCTGAAATTTTTCTTGAACAGAAAATGAGGCTAATTGTAATGTGCACATCGCAAAGAGCATCATGCTTGGAAAAGTAGAGGTTCAGTAGAAAAGAGGAAGATCCTCAACAAGATGGACTGACACCATGGCTGAAACAATAAACTCAAAATTAGCAATGAATATGAGGATTAGGCAGGATTGGGGGGGGGGGGAGGTGTCATTTCACTGTACATGAGTCATTGTGATTTGCATCTGATGCACATGCACTTAATGTCAACAACAGTTTGTTTTTGGCATTGTTGTTGTTAAGTGCCATTGAGTTGGTTGTGACTCAAAGCAACCCTGTATAGAAGTGTCTGGTAGGTTTGAACCATTGACCTTAAGTTTAGCAGTCCAATACTTATTCTACAGAGCCACATAAGAATTTTATAACACAAGGTCAGATCCTTTGTATAATTTTTACATTTAAAAATTACTTACCATTTCATAGGAACATGTACTCTAATAGAGATATGGTCAGTCATCAAGCACTTGAAATTTCATGAATTACTAAGAAGTATTAGAAAAAAATTTGAGAGGAAAATTGCCTGATAAATCATCCAGATTATTTTACTACTATGTGTGGCACTGTAGGATAAGCATTGGACCACAAAGTAGGTTTGAACTTCAAGATCAGTGGTTCACACTCATCAGCTGCTCCTCAGAAATCCTAAACTGGGTTGCTATGAGTCGTAACCAACTTGACAGCACTTAACAGTAACAATAATAAAATCCAGACTTCTGATGTGATACTGTAAGATCAGCACTGAACTGCAAATCACAAGGTCAGCAGTTCAAACCCACCAATGTTGTTATTAAGTGCCATCCAGTTGGTTCTAACTCAAACCTAACCTGTATAGGGGGTTTCAGAGGAGCCACTGGTGAGTTCACACCATTGACCTTGTGCTCAAACCAACTTTACAGTCCAGTCCATTGTCTAGCAGCACCACACTACGACTTCACTAGGATTCAACCATTAACTCCTCTGAAACCCTGTTGTTGTTGCTGCTGGTAAAGCATGATAAAATCCTATAGACCTTCGTTAAATAATTTCACATGCTCTTTTTTTTTTTTAAACTGTTTTATAGTGAATTATGTGATCGTTTACATGGGAGATCATTAGCTTTACATTCATCCGATGGTACATATCATTTCATTACCATGGTTATAATCCCATCCATACATCATCAACCAACTGAAGGATATGACCTGCAAGCCTGCCCCCGGTCATCAGCACATAACCCCTCTCCCTCTCTGGGTCTACAGTCTCCAGCTGCTCCATCTCTCCATGTCATTTTACTCTGCCTCCATCTCTGGCGTCACTGTTTCTCTGGGTATTTTCCAGCACTCTACTCCTCTCCCTTAATGGTCCTTAGGGGCCTTGGCTCCTGGTCTGCCAAGTCAACCACTTCCTTCCTTTTGCTACAAAACATCTACCTTTACATTTCCAACCCTCACAGTCAGTCCTGAGGTTAATTATTCACTATTGTACCACATGAGTGCTATGCTTTCATCAGTCCCACCCAGACAGAGTGGATACTACTCAGTGGAGATTCTACCTTCCTCCATACCTTCTGGATCTAAGCTCCCTCTTGAAAGCTTGTACCACATGCTCTTTTACTTAGAAAACTAATACTAATGATTGATTTTACAACAAATATTATCAATCAGAAACTTAAAATTCTGAAAGTTTATATTATAAATATTTATGATAATCCTATACATTAATATGATATCATATCCTACAAGTAATTTGTTATGTTTTAATATTTTTTAAAGGAGGAGGAAGAGAGTGTATTCTAATTATTTGTGATAATCAAGTTCTATAATGTACCTGTGAACATTGAATTAAATTAATGACTATCAAACTACCCCTGTACAGTGACTCAATTCTATTAGCACTCTATTTTAGGGTTACAGGTACATTTTACAGAGTAAGAAAAGCTACAGATATACACACATATTTGTAATTTGCTTACTGTTTATAATGACCAAATGTATGTTTATTTTATAGTTGTTTCAATTTTCACAACAATCTTATTTTGAACATCTAGAACTCAGACATATACCAATACTAATACCTGTTAAACTGTGGTGTTACAAATGTGGGGATATGATAGGACAAAGAATAGATCACAATTATATCGTTATATGCAAAAAAATTTACGCATTTTTACAGTTTCAATGAATAGCTGTACTCACTGATAATGGCACTGCAGGTTCACTTACTTATTATAGTTTGCTCTGTCTGCAAAGCCCATTCATTTACTTGACATACTGAAAGATTGTCACTTACATTGTTGTCATAACTTGTTAATTCTGATATATTGCTAATTATTTATTTTTATAATTAGTCAAGCATGAATTGAGTTGGCAATATTTATAGATCCTTTAACATCACAGTGGGAAAGCAAATGTTATTAGCAAGATATTATATAAAAACACTATAAAATGCTGAACTTTTGAAAAAACTTTGAAATATATGTAAAATTCTAAACTCAGAAATCAGTTAGATTTCTTAGTTTTATACAGATAATGGTAATCTTGTACTCCTATTATTAGTTAGCTATATGTGGCAAACATTTGACATTATATTTTATTTGCATAACTGCTGAAAGTACCAATTATTTCACAAAAGAAATATTGATATTATTTGTCATGAACACATGTTCATAAGATGCATTGTCTGAATTTTCCATTCATATTTGATGATAAAAATATTGGAATGCTAATCATAAACATGTTTTTAGTGGTTCCACATAAAGAAGCTACATATCCTAAGGGGAAAATGCATTATAAAGAAAGAAACAATATTATATAGTTCAATCAGGATTCAGTGGAATTATGATTCATATATTCTAAAAGCATTTATAAATCATGGTCTTTTAAAATAAAACATTTCATAAAACCAAAACTTAGTCAAATTTTCAAAAAATTAGTAGATTTTTAGTCATAGAATTATATGACACAATAATTATATCATGAAAATATATATTTGAAAATTAAAATATCATCTGTTAAGTACCTATGGAGATATATACAGGATTTCATTTCAGAATGTGTAATGAAGCAACTATTTATATGGATGTTTACAAGATAAAGGAAACACTGGTGGTAAAGCAACAGGGACTAGTAACTGTATAAAACTCTTACCAACCCCAGGGTCAGGGGAAGAAACAGACTTAATTTAAATAACAATAATAATAATAATAATTTAAAAAGCAATACAAAGTTGAAGATATACTGAGCTGGGTAGGTTTGATTAGCTACCAGTCAGCCACTTCAAGTGAACTATCTCAGTGAATTTGCTGACCAAAGCAATTCTATAATGCAGAATAGAATAATCTCCCTTTTTTCCAGGTCAGTAGAAAAAAACATAATAAACGTTTGATAATTTACTCCAATCATACTACTAGAAATTTGCAGAATCAGATTTTATATCCAGGTCATTTAATTTGTAGTGGCTTTGTCTAATTGTCAGTTGTAGATCACCTAGTTGCTTTAAATTGATGGGGTAGACTAGAAGTCACATTATTTATTATAAAATAAAGATGCTTTTAAAATATAATTAGATATTTGATTATGGTCTTATTATATTTAATTAATTTTTGTTTGTTCTGTTTATACTTTGGCAGTTGCTTGAAATTCTCAAACTGACTTATTTTTAACTTTGTAAGTTTTATGCTCAGTTTCTTAAATAAAATTATTAAGTACAATAATTAATAATAATTACTGCCAAAACATTTTTTTAACAAAAATCAATATTCAAATGTTATATAAAAGAAAATGGTGAAAGACAGTTGATTTTTTAATAGGTCTACAAAATATAATGGGAGTTTTGTGGCTCTGTATAATAAGCACTGGATTAAAAACCACAGATCCTCACAATTAGTGGTCACCAGCCACTCTACAGGAGAAATAGGAAGCTTTCTGCATCCACAAATATTTAAAACCTCGAGATCTTATACAAGTTCATTATGAGTTGGAACCGACTTGGCAACGTTTAATAACAGCAACAACAACAGTATAATAAAAATCTTAACTCCCTTTTGCTTAGAAAACATAGAAGTGAGTATAATAATCTATTACATGACTGCTATTCTATGGTAAATGTGTCACTTTTCCAAAGAGAGTGTAGATAGATATGAGATTACGACTATTGTGTTAAATCCCCTCAAGTCAGTTCAGAATCATTTCTGAGGAGCAGCTGGTGGTTTTGAACTGCTGACCCTGGGGTTCACAGTCCAATGACCCTACAGTGCCACATCAAGTGTCCAAGATTATGACTAGAGCTCTTTAAAAACATTCAGTAAATCTTTTCCACTGTCTGACACAAAGGAAAAACAATCTCTAAAGCAAATTTTTGTAGCATAAGATGACTTTTTATTTTCTACTGGAAAATCTCATCACTTGGTTTTATGTTGTTTTTGTTGTTGTTAAGTGCCATCAAGTCAGTTCCGATCCATAATGACCCTGAACAGGGTTTCCGAGGCTGTAAATCTTTATGGGAGTTGTTGTTGTTGTTGTTGTTGTTGTTGTCAGTTGCCATCGAGTCAGAACCAACTCATAGTGACCCCATACACAGCAGAACGAAACAATGTCCGATCTTGGGCCAACCTCACTACTGCCGCCACACTTGACGCCATCAATGATGTCACCTGGCTGATCCATCTCGTTGGGGGT
>NW_006408535.1:1667330-1696796 GCF_000296735.1 Chrysochloris asiatica
TCACTTCAGGAAGTAACTAAAGAAAAAGAGAGAGATCATAAAGTCTTTACTTCAGGAAATAAAAAAAGTTACCCGAATATAATAAACAGGATTATGATTTTTTTTTTTTTTTCCCCACAGTTCACTCTATGTTCTTAACATTTACCTTCTGAAACACATCAATTCATTTTAACAAAATTAGCTTTTGGTCCTTTATTGTTTGCTCATGATGCTATAAAAATATTTAATTTGTAAAAATTTGAAGAGTACTGATTTAACTTAGTCCTCTGAATGCATTTTTATTCTTTATTAGTTTTTCAGAGCACTTTCGTTTTCTTGTATTTGGCCATTTTGTACTTGAAGTTTACCTATTACTGCTCTAGTTCCTTCTACTTAACACGTGTGCTAATTTCTATAAATTGGATCTACCAATGTTTCCTCTTCTATGAATTCCTTAAGATGTTTGCTATACTGATACATAAAAAATCATTTTAATTAAAATCAAAATTTTAATTACATATGAGAGAGGTTTTCAAGATATATTAGTTGTCCAATTTGTTATTTTATTCCAAAAGGAAACCTTTCTAGTTCTAATATTGTATTATTCTAAAACTGTATTTTGTGGATTATACTTTTGAATTAATCTTTATTTATATATCTAATTTGCCAAAATATAAATTATTAGCCCATCTCTAACCCACATTTTCAGAAAACACACACACAAAAAAAGAGTTAAACTTTAAGATCTAGCCTGTTCAACTCCTTTGTTATTGTTGTTAAGTACAACTCCTTTGTTGTTGTTGTTAAGTACCTCTGAGTCGATTCCAACTGCTAACAACCCTATATAGTGTTTCTGAGGAGCAGCTGGTGAGTTTGAGCCACTACCCTTGTTGTTCAAACTGATCTTGCAGTTGAGTGTTTATCCTATAGTACAACTCCTTTAGCTATATCTAATTATGTAATCTAACTACAAAATTCTTTATTACTTACTAAAATATACTTGGGTGTAATCTTCCATTCAGTCTTATCTTAGAGCCATTATCATCTGGTAATATTGATTTAGCCTTATATAGTATCTCCATTAACAGTGGTCTACAGACATATGCTCTATGAACACTACAGCCAAAATAACTCAAAATGTTAGTAATGTAAAGTTATCTATATAAAAACAAACCAGAGTTAATTGAATTTGATAAGCACACATGGACTCTTAAAATAGATGTTCATTTCAAATGAATTTCATGTGGACAGTCTTTTTATAACTGAGTTTACAACAATATTGTCATGAAAATTCTAGGAAAATACAGCTTTAGCTTGCTGATGAATATCTTCAACATTAAATTACTTGGGTTTTGATTAATTCAAAAGTGTTATTAACACATACCTAAATTCCCTATTAAATCTAATCAAGACTGATTTAGAGAGATTGAGAAGGTAAACATAATTAAAATCAGTATACTGCCAGGAATATCAATTCTAAAATGCTTAGCATACTTAACTTATTTCAAAATAGAAAAATCTTCTAATTTTTGATTGCATAATAAAAAAGTTTAAGAATTTTTAAAATGTTTTTCTTAACCTAAACAAATTTTACAGACTACATATAATTACAATTTCTGACACCTCTGCTTACAATAAATAATTTAACAAATTACAATCATAAAATATTTCTAGTATAGTGGTAAAACATCAAGTAAAAGAATATATTCTTTTACAAAACTTACCAATAACGTTACATATTTTATTCAAATATCTTTCTCCTTTTGATATTAATCTTGGATTTTAACTTAATATTTATTGTTCTCGTACAATTTATTATTGTTGTTAAGTGTCATCCAGTCATTTCCAACTCATCATGACCCTGTATAGGGTTTCTGAGAAGTGGCTAGTAGGTTAGTACCACCAACCTTGAGTTTCAAACTGACCTTGTAGTATGGTGCTTATCCTAGAGCACCACTGCAAGAATCCGTCCAATATAGTTTAGAGTTAAATCATTTCGCAGAAAAGAGGGATAATAAATCCATTGTGGGACGTGTAAGTAAACTGATTCAACATTCAAAATAAAACAAGCCTCAGAAAAGAGTTTGAATTCTTTTCTTCTTTTTTGTTTAGTAGGGATATACATCTATAGCCAAAGAATCTCTAAACCAATACTTTCAAATCTAAACCCAGAAGAACATTTCAAGAGATAAATTTTATAAGTTCCTACTGTGGGTTAATGCGCCAGACTGCAAAGCCGTTTGAACTGCAAGGTCGGCGGTTCAAGTTCAGCAGTCGCTCTTCGGAAACTCTGGATAGGGTTGCTATGGGTCGGATCCGACTCGATGGCACTTAACAACAACAACAATGTGGATGGTGGGGTGCGACTTCAATTAAACAAATTTTTTTTTTTTGCTATTTTTAGAAAATTATTATAAATGTGGTGGCTGGTGGTGACTATGTGCCGTGGAGTCGGTTTCCGACTCATAGCGACCATGTACAGGGTTTCCGAGGCTGTAAATCTTTATGAGAGCAGAACGCCTCATCTTTCTCCTGCTGAGCAGCTGGTAGTTTTGAACTGTTGACCTTGTGGTTCACAGCCAGATTCGTAACCACTATGCTATATTGAATATTAATTATGCAATCACTGAATTTTTGTTGTCATTAAATTGTTAAGTGCAGTCAAGCAGGTTCCAACTCATAGCGACCCTGAATAGGATTTCCGAGGAGTGGGTAATGAATTTAAGCACTGTTTATTTACATTCATTTTTAAATCTATAGGTCAAATGCAGAAGGCAACTTTCATTGCAATAAAAAAAATGTGCATTGTATATACCATGAAGTATTTGAGCAACTTTGGCAACAGAAGGTGGTTTGGCAGAGCAGGTCCAAATATACAAAGGAAAAAGGTACAACTTCTTCTTTATCCTCAAGCCACAAAAGTATGGCTAGCCCCCACACTCATTCACCTCCCAATGTAGACCCTGCTCTCCCAGAGTTGGGAGTCACACTCTTGTGATGTGGGGGCCAGCTCTGCTGCTTTGGGCCTGGATTTAGGTGGGCACAGCTCCAGACCTTCAGAACCCACAAAGCCACCTGACCAGTATTAGATTAGCAGAAAACCTTATAGCCACCCACCCTATCCACAACTGTCCTGTGGTCATTACACTGAAAACAGTTCCATCAAGGGCCTCCATGAACTACTTCTGGATTGAGTTCCCTGAACATACATGATGTCTATGTGGCGCTGTCAAGAGGGACCAATCACTGGAGAAGGATATCATGTTTGATAAGGTGCAGGGGTCAGAGAAAAAGAGGACGAACCCCAACAAGATGGATTAGCTAAGTGGCAGCATCGATGGACTCAAGCGTAGCAACAGTAGTGAGGTTGGGCAATGTTTCGTTCTGCTGTGCATAAGGTCACTATGAGTTGAGACCGACTCAATGGCACATAACAACAACAACAATGTGGCACTGTGGGTTAACACACTGAATTGCAAAGTCGTTTGAATTGCAGGTTGGCAGTTCAAGCTCACCAGGCATTCCTCTGAAACCCTATAAAGGGTTGCTATGGGTCAGAACCAACTCGAGACATTTAACAGCAAGGTCTATAGGAACTCCATCTAGGGCCTAGAATTCCACTGTCACATCCCTCCTGCACTCACCTTGTGGACGCCTTGATTGTCAGTAATCCACCAGAGTTTTCTCTGGGTCAACAGCTGCACTGTTTTTTCTTTGTTTTCCTTTGATTATTGCATTATTTTTGTTTGCTTAAACTTTCTTTTCCTTCTTCTCTTTCCATTCCCTTGAGTCTTATGCTTTCTATCTCTGCTTTTGTTTATTTTTCTTTTCTTCTATTTCTCATTCCCCCTCTTCATTTTTGTGCCTTTTGATCTGTCTTTACTAATAGCTACTCTTTTTCATTTTACTTCTTGCTGAGTTTTCTGATTTTTTTTCTTGCTTTTATTTTCAATATTATTTTTGTCTTCTATAACTCCATTTTCTTTTTCTTCTTCTCTCTTTTTAGTTATATATTTGTGTATTTTTTCCCCATTCCTGCCTTTAAAATTTTTTTTTTCTCTTTTCATTGTTAGTTCCTTATTTGCATTGTTGTTGTTGTTGTTATGTGCCACCGAGTCGGTTCCGACCCATAGCGACCCTGTGTAGGGTTTCCGAGGGTGTAAATCTTTACGGGAGTAGAAAGCCTCATCTTTCTCCCGTGGAGCAGCTGGTAGTTTCGAACCGCTGACCTTAAGGTTCGCAGCCCGATTCGTAACCACTATGTGGGCGGGGATATGGGAGGAGTTCTTCTCTTTCCCACACCCATACAACTCCATCTACTGGTCAAGAGCCAATACCAGCTTCTATACAAGCTAATCAACCATAGACATCAGTCAACACCAGCCAAAACCCACCCTACACTTAGGTGCATGAACAGAGAACTGTGTACATGCTTCCATTCTCTAACTACAACCACAAATAAGATACTATAGATATAACAGACAATTTTAGCTCAAACACACACACAAAAACAAACAAACAAAAAACATTTCTGAGGAAGAAATAGAACTAACTGAAAATTAATTCAAAAGAATAATTAGATAGCTTTAAAGGATTGACAGATCAGGGAAAGCAAGGAAAACACTTAAAAAACATTAGAAGAATTCAGGAAAACATTTCAAGAACAAACAGACAAAATAAATGAAAAATTTGAAAGAATACAAAATCTGAAACAAGAAATCCAGAAAAAGCACTAAGATTTAAGAAATGGACAATACATTGAAAGAGAAAAGGAGTAGATTTGAAGCAATGGAAGCCTGAGTTAGTGAACTTGAAGATAAATCGCTCAATACTAGTAAGCTAGAAGAACAATCAGGAAAAAGGATGAAAAATATCTGAATAAAGCCTAAGAGTTATGTGGGATCCAATGAAAAGGAATAAATTATGTGTGTTCAGAATTCTGGAACTGGAAGCGACAATAAAAGGAATAGAGAAAATTGTCTAAGAGTTGCTGGAAGAAAACTTTCCTATCATTATGAAAGATGAAAAGATAAGTATACAAAGAGCTGAATCAACCCCAAAAGAAACCTACTAGGACATACCATAATCAAACTTTTGAAAACCAAAAACAAGGAAAAAATCCTGAGAGCAACTCAGGAAAAAGGAAAAGTTACCTACAAATGAGAACCAAGAAGACCAAGCTCTGATTTCTCAGCAGAAACCATTCAGGCAAGAAGACAAATCAGCATATAATGAAGTCAACTGCAAAGTAAAAGGAGGAAATAGTGTAGAGACAGAGCTTCCAAATGGCAACCAAGTAAAGTAAATTTCAAAATAAAACAGACTGTTTTTAACAGGTAGAAAAACGAAAAAATTATAGGGTAAGCGCAAAGAAAATTAATACACCTTCATATCAAAAGAAAAAGAGTTCTTCTCTTTCCCACACCCATACCAAAATCATAAAGAGTTGGTAAAATTAACACAACATAAATTCAAATGAAATGAAAACTCACAGACAAATTGTACTCAGCACAGAAAATTATGTGGAACAAAAAATCCAGCAGCACCACATAAAAGCAAACAGCTAAATGACAGCAATCAATTCATACTTACATAAATGGATTAAATACACCAGTCAACAGGTAGAGAGAGCAGATTGGATAAGAAGCCAAGATCTTTCAATATGCTGTCTATGAGAGACACATTGAAAGGATGGAAACAGACAAATATTGTATGAGACCATTGTAAAAAGTTAAAAAAATATTTTCTTGATAAAATAAACAATCTATGATGATTTCAGGGTGTAGTTGTTATTAAGTACCATGAAGTCAATTTCAACTCATAGCAACCCTGGGTAAGTTTTCCTAGGAGCAGCTGGTGGTTTGAACCACTGATCTTCTGGATAGTAGTCCAGTGCTTTTTCTACAATACAACGTCACAGGCTAGATGGTTGTTGTTGTTGTTGTTGTCGTTGTCAAGTGCCGTCGAGTCAGTTCTGACCCATAGCGACCTTGTATAGGGTTTCCGAGGAGTAGCTGGTGAACTTGAACTGCTGACCTTGCAGTTCAAACAGCTTTGCCATCTGGTGCATTAACCCACAGTGCCATACCAGGACTCCTTATTAATATAGGTGACATGGCAGGCAGCATACAAGAGGGAGGTTAGCAAAGGAAAAATGAAGGTAGAGGTAGACACAGGGGAGTGAACAGAGGCAAATGCTGTTAACTGTTAGTGCATGGAGAGATCACAGTCATTGTAATGAAGCAAAATATGTGATTTGCTGAATGTAACACTGATAGTTTGCTCTGTAAACATTCACTCAATTCACAATAAAAAGTTTTAAAAAGAGAAAAGACGTGTCAAAAAACTAACAGGAATTTTGAGAATGAGAATAAAATGGGATGATGGACTTTCAGCTTTAGTCTAATTAAAGTTGCATATATTCAGGAGCTCTGGTTGCGTAGTGGTTACGAATTGGGCTGCGAACCGCAAGGTCAGCAGTTCGAAACTACCAGCTGTTCCACAGGAGAAAGATGAGGCTTTCTGCTTCCATAAAGATTTACAGCCTCGGAAACCCTGTACAGGGTCACTGTGAGTTGGAACTGACTGCACGGCACATGACAACAACAACATATTCATTTTGTGTGAATAATTAAATGAAAGCAGAAAACAATATTATCATTCTTTTCTTCTTTAGTGATCATGTTGACAAAGCTTTAGAATGTAATATCATCCATTGCTAAGAAAACATTGGCTGAAAATGATTAGAGAAACTTCAAGTTTGTTAATGCAGCATTTCTTAGTATATAAACATGAGTGCTATTTATAAAGAATGAATAGTCAAGATTAATAATATTTTTAATTGAAAGCTTTCTCTACATATACCTGATGGCTATATGAATAACTCTCATTTATGACATTTTTACTTGCATGCATCTTAATATCTCTTAGAGAAGTGTTTTTTATTGTGAATTTATAGATCCAATAGCAATGATAATGGCCTAAACTCTACGTTCCATATTTCCAAAATTTACTTCTGAACATTCACTCAAAACTCTGCTTCCGTTCTTTACTTTCTTTTCATTTTTAGTATATCCTTGTCACTCTGAATCATTTCTCAGTAATGTTTTGTTCTCTTAAAAAAAGCTTGTTATGTAATTTATTTCAATGTCTTTTCATAGTGCTATGCAGCTTTATAAAAAAATGTATTGCAATGACTTATTAATCTTTCCAAAATGTTCTTCCATGTAGTCAGTTAAAACTTTCATCATGGCTCATCAAAAACAATTATGGGCAGCACAAAGAGAATTCTTACTTAGTTTTAGAGATATGCTAATGTTCTTATAATCTAATTTGAATGATACACAAAATGAATGTTAATGCACTACTTACTTTTATACAAAATTGATTTTGCAATGTAGTGTTCAAAAAATAAAATCCACACAGCAGTTTGCAGTTATGAATATCTGTTCCTAACTTTGCGTTTAAGATTTGTCAAGACTTGAGGCCAGATTTGACAAGTTACATCATGACCAAAGTGTCACCAGCATAAACCAGAATTTTTAAAGTTAAAATGAACCAGAACAAGAAGAATTGCTGGTTGAAACTTGCTAAAACTGAGTCTTCCCCTTACAGCATAAGATCCGTGTACAAATTGCATAGTAATGAAATCTCTTCAAAGCAGCATTGCCTAGGTTAAAGATTGTGGCACTCTGCTGAAAAATGATGGCTCTGTGGTCAAACATGGCAGTGCCCGACTAAAACATGTCACACATCAGCTTCCTGATAGCTCACTTCACCTCTTCTGAGTCTCTTACTTCAACTCATAATTTTTCTCAATCCAGATACTTTGCTAATTCTGTCTATTTTAGTTTTGTTTCACAAGTAATGAAAAAAAAAAAAAAACAGTGTAAAGAACAAGTAGAAGTTTTCTACGTCTCATGTTCATAATCTGGGAACTGTATATAGTTATTTTTGTTTATTTTGTTTTATTTTTAACCCATTGAACTTCAATGCTACCTTTTCTAAAAGTGTAATACATTTACTTTTCAGTTTTAGTGAATCATCTTAAAAAAAATTTTAAAGAAAACAATCGTGCAACTATTGATCTCTAATCAATCAGTTCAAAACATATAAATGGTATAATTGACAACTGCGTATCACTCAGTGTTTACAGTTATTTGTTAATTTATCATATTATAATGGCTTGTATATTACTGTGATGCTGGAAGCTATGCTACCAGTATTTGAAATGGCAGCTGGGTCACCATAGTGGATAGGTTTCAGTGGCGTTTCCAACAAAGACTGTGTAAGAAAAAGGAGAGATGTTCACTTATGAGAGGTTAGCCACTGAAACCTTAATAAAGCAGAAGAACACTGTCTGATATAATGCCAGAAGATGAGTCCCTAAGGTTGAAAGCTACTCAAAATACTATGGGGAAGAGGTGTGCTGCAAAATACAGTTGGCCTTCAAGATGTGGATGCAGCAAAGTTTTCAGGACCTTCATTGCTGATGAAATGCAGCTCAAAATGAGAAGTAGTTGCAAACATACATTAACAATTGGAACATGAACTTATGAAGTATGAATCTAGGTAACTTGGAAGTTGTCAAAAATGAAATGGAAAGCATAAGGATTTATATCCTAGGCATTAGTGAGATGAAATGTACTGGTATTGCCCATTCTTAATTGGAAAATCATATTGTTGCCAGAAATGATATATCGAAGAGGAATGATTCATTGTCAAAAAGAGCATTTCAAGATCTATCCTGAAGTATAATTTTGTCTGTGATAGGATAGTATCCATATGCCTACAAGAAAGACCATTTAATAGCACTAGTTATTTAAATTTGTACACCAATCATTGAAGTCAATCATTAAGAAATTGAATATTCAACTTAGTCAGTCTGAAACTGATCAAGCATACAATCAAGATACATTAAAAATTGTTGGTGATTGTAATGGGAAAGTTGGGGAAAAAGAGGAAAGTTGGAAAATATGACGCATGTGATAGAAATAATACTGTATATTTCATGATACAATTTTGCAAAACTAATGATATTCATTGCAAATATATTTTTTTAACAACAGAAGACTCTAAAACTTGCTCTTGAATGCAGAGCAGTAAAAGCAATTTGGAGAAACAATTACATTAAAGAGTTGAACAGAAAATTTCAAAGGGAAGATAAAGAAGAGAAAGTAAAATATTATAATAAAATGTGCAAAGACCTGGAGTTAGAAAACCAAAGGGGAAGAACATGAACAGCATTTCTAAAGCTGAAAAAACTGAAGAAAAAATACATGCCTCTGGTTGAAATACTGAAGGATGTTATGGCAAAATATTGAATGATACAGGAACCATTAAAAGATGGAAGGAATACATAGAGTTACTATACCAAAAAGAATCCATCAATATTCAACCATTTGAAGGGTTAGCATAGGATCAAGAACCAATGGTACTGAAGGAAGAAATCCAAGCTCCAGCCCCACTGAATGCCCTGGTAAAAAACAAAGATCTAGATATTGATGGAATACAAATTAAAATATTTCAACAAACTGATGTAGCACTGGATGTGCTCACTCATCCATGCCAAGAAATTTAGAAGACAGCCACCTATCCAACCAATTGGAAGAGATACATATTTGTGTCTGTTCCAAAGATTGATGACACAACTTAATGAGGAAATCATCAAAAAGTATAACTAATATTGCATGCAAGTAAAATTTGACTGAAGATAATTCAAAAACAATTGTAGCAGTACACCAACAGGGAGCTACCAGAAGAGGAAGAATAACTAGGGATATCATTGTGATGTTGATAAGTACAGATTAAGGATATCTTGAACCCTCCCTGCCTGGCCCATACCAAAGAAAAGGGCACAATAAACCAATTGAGAACCAGGAACACTGACTGCAAACATTTCAGACAGGCCTTGTGGTTTTTGACAAGGAAACACCTTCACTGAGCTAGAGGGCTGGAACTTAGCATGCCATTTTGATATATACTGTTGTTGTTAAGTTGTTTCTGACTGATTGCTCGTTTCCGATGAGTAGTTAGTGAGTTTGAACCACCAACCTTGTAGTTCAAAGTGACCTTGTAGCTCAGTGCTTATCCTACAGTGCCACAGCAGGACTCCTTGATGTAACTAGTTCATTGTATTATCATTAACATATATATCCACCTCTGCATACAATTAAACACTCCTGTTCCGCATATGACACACAAGCAGAAAATGGCTTACGAAACCCAACTAAGACCTCCCAAACCACGCCTCCTGGGTGGAATGTCTTCCCTAGGGGAGGAGTCCTGAGTTTATTAAACCTTGCTCCCTAGTTCCTTGGAGTCTTTTCCACTAGTAGAGACAGACCCACTTGTCTCTCTGAAGTTTAATATATCTTTCCAATAAATCTTATTAATAAATGCCCATTGTACTTGCATTTTTGAATAGCAGCAACACCGGTTTTCTCCTGGAGAGGAGGACCAGGGGACATGTGATAATGTCAGATGGATCTTGGCTGAAAGCAGAGGATACCAGAAATATGTTTACTAGTGTGTTATTGACTTAGTGAAGGCATTCAACTATATGGATCACAACAAATCGTGCATAGCATTGAGAAGAATGGGAATTCCAGAAAACTTACTTGTGCTTTTGAGGAACCTCTTCATTCCAAGGGACAGTTTTTTTTAACAGAACAAGGGGATACTAAAGAGTTTAAAATCAGGAAAGGTACGTGCCAGGGTTATATCCTTTCACTATACTTATTCAATATATATTCCTGGTAAATAAAATAATCTGAGAAGATAGATTATACGAAGAAGGACATGGCATCAGGATTTGAGGAAAACTCATTAATAACCTGCAACATGCATATGAAACAACTTTACTTAAAGTACAAAGAACTTGAAATACTTATGGATGAATATCAAATAGTATAGCTTTCAGTACAGATTGAACTTCAATGTAAACAAAAAGGAAAATTCTTATAATGGGATCAATAAATAACATCAGGACAAAAAGAGAAAATATTGTGGTTGTCAAGGATTTCATTTAACTTGAATATATAATCAGCATTCATGAAAGGAGCAGTCAAGAACTCAAATAACATGAGAACCACAGTCAAAAGTTCAAACCCACCTGCTCTCCTTGGAAACCCTATACAGGGTTGCTATGATTCAGATCTGACACCATGGTACTACCAACAACAAAAATCTTCTGCAAAAAAAACTTATTTTAAAGTGTTACAGAGTAAAGGTGCCACATTGAGGACTAAAGTGTACCTGACTAAAGTCATTATATTTTCAGTCTCCTTATATATATGTGATTACGAATCAGGCTGCTAACCTCAACTTTGTCCTTTCGAAACTACCAGCTGTTCTGCGGGAGAAAGATGAGGCCTTCTGTTCCCAAAAAGATTTACAGCCTCGGAAACCCTGTGCAGGGTCACTATGAGTCAGAATCAACTCCACATATGGTACTCAACAACAACAACAACAACATATACATGTGAAAGCTGAACAATGAATATGGAAAACCAGAGAACAATCAATGCATTTGAATTATGGTACTGGTGAAGAATATTCAAAGTACCATAGATTGCTAAACAACAACAAAAAATCTGTGTTGAAAGAAATGTAGTCAGAATGCTTCTTGGAAGGGAGAACAGCCATTCTTACATTCTTAAGACATGTAACCAGGAAGGACCAGTTCCTGGAAAAAGACACCATTCCTGACAAGGTAGAGGGTTAGCAAATAAGAAGAAGGCTCCCAATGAGATGAATTGACACAGTAGCTGCAACCATTGGCTCAAATATGACAACGTTTGTGAGGATGGTGCATGACCAGTCAGAGTTGATGGGTTGAAATTGATTCAATAGCACCTAAGAACAACTACAGCATATTACTCAATTTTTACATTTTAATATGCTTGGGAGTAAATGAAAAGAACTTCAGTGCAAAAATACTGCACCCTGTATTTCATTTCCATGTTCTGTGAATACTTGTCCCTATGATGTAATCTGACCAGAAGAATACAATATAGCATTAGGTTACTTTTTGATCTGATTAACACTGGTTGTTGTTGTTGTTGTTAAGTGCCGTCGAGTCGGTTCCGACCCATAGCGACCCTGTACAGGGTTTCCAAGGGTGTAAATCTTTACGGGAGTAGAAAGCCTCATCTTTCTCCCGCGGAGCGGCTGGTAGTTTCGAACTGCTGACCTTAAGGCTCGCAGCCCGATTCGTAACCACTAAGCTACCAGAGCTCCTTATTAACACTGGTAGCTGATAATTATACACTTTATATTTTTGATAGTACTTAAAATTTGCACTTGCTTCTCTGATATTTCTCTATTATTTCTAGTTTTGTTTTCACAATGTGTCTTTTGTTTTATGATTTGTATATCTCTGGCTTTATATATGGTTGCAATAACTGTCTTTATCTTTGTTTTTTTTTAGGGTGGGATGGTGAAGCTGTTTGCTTGCTTATTCTTTGATTATCTTGTATAGTATGTTTGTCTTCTGGTATAGAAATTTGACATATTTATTCTGTTCTTGTAATGATTACCCTTAGGAATTTGCCATATGTAAGTAACCAAAATATGCTTTTCTCAAAATAATCTAATAACCTTTCTCTTGATTCTAACAAATACACAGTTTTTACAGACATTTATCTCTGTTCATCTATTTAATTTTACAAATGAAGTATTTCTGTCCTTGTTACCATTAGCATTAATCTATTTTCATAATATTAAGATCAAGCAATTTGCCTTTCATTTGTTCAAATTTTTTCTGAAGTAATTTTCCTTCTCCATAAATCCTTTAGAAATCCACCCTCTTAATTATACACACACACACACACACACATATATATAAATGCTTTTAAAAGGAAAAATAAATCTTTATTTCATCTTTATTGTTTATAATCATGCATTTATCTTCATAGGCAGATGATATTTCCTCACTTTCAGTGAGGTAACATAATCTATCTACAAAGAGAAATGAATGATTATGAACTGTAAAGATGAATTTTTTTTTTTTTTGATCTTGATTTTTTTTTTTTAAGGTTTTTATTGTGGATTGAGTGAAAGTTTACAGGGCACATCATCAGTTTCATATTCAACCAATCATATGACTTGTTTCATTACATTGATTATAATCCTCTCCATACATAAAGATGAATTTTTATAAATTAATTGTTAATAAATTAATTTTAATTATTATAAATTTATTATAGATTAATGATTATAAACTATAAACTGTAATGGCAAAGATGTCTGTCATTTTTTGTTTGTTTGTTATACCTTTGTTTTTGTTTTGTGTTTTTGAACTTAGTATTTTCACTTCCATTTTTCAGGCATTTTGTTTTGCTTTGTCTATTTGTTTTAATTATTATCTTTAGTATACAATGTGCTTTATCTGCCAGTGGCATCAACTTTCCACACATTCTAGAAAATTCTAGAAAATTCTCCCCTATAACATGTTTTCATTTTCACAATTTTTCCAATGAATACTTAACAACATTGTTATTGTTAAGTGTCATCGAGTCAGTTCTGATCCATTGCGACAACCATAAATAGGGTTTACGAGAAGTCGCTTGTGAGCTTGAAGAGATATGTTAGAACCTCACATTCCATGTCACTTAAACTCTTTTTGTTTTCCTTGTGTCTGCTTGACTTTACTGTATTGTTTTAATCATAAAATTCATAAACATGCATTTGTGTTAGGACACAAATATTTCAATTCTGGAAAAATAACACTTAATATATCTCTGCTCATCTGTGTTATTGTTAAGTGACTTCCAGTTGGTTCAGACTCATAGCAACACAGTATAGAGTTTCTGAAGAGCAATTTATGGGTTTGAACCTCCAACCTTTTGGTTTGAATTTCAGTGCTTATCCTGTAGCACCACACAAGGAGTCCTTCTACTCCTTCACACCATGATTCTTTTTTTAAATTTTCTTTTAACAGTTTTAAAATTCATAAAACATTTATTTCTTCTTTAATGAAGTATTTAAAGGTAATCTGTTTTCTTGAATATATCCAAAATTATATATGTTGTTTTCTTTCTCAATCTCACTAGGTTCATTTGA
The DNA here is from genome assembly GCF_000296735.1 of Chrysochloris asiatica. NCBI lineage: Eukaryota > Metazoa > Chordata > Mammalia > Afrosoricida > Chrysochloridae > Chrysochloris > Chrysochloris asiatica. The sequence goes on from NW_006408535.1 coordinate 1,681,374, forward strand.
GCAATTGTTTGTTATGAATTGAATTTTGAATCCCCCAAATAAATGTCTTGAATTGTAAACACTTATACCTATGGATGTAATTTCATTTGGGAATAAGACTTTCTTTGTTATGTTAATGAGACCATACCAGTGTAGGACATATTTTAAGCCAAAAATCTTTTAGATATAAAAGGAGTCAATTAGGTACAGAAAAGGACATACAAAGGGAGGTGAAGATACATATCACATGACCATTACCAAAATACTATGGAACAGAAACTGAAAAAGAAAAGAATTTACCCTTAGAACTCACAGAAATATGAAGCCTTCCCCTAAAGACGGCACCCTAAGTTCAGACCTCTTGCTAACTAACTTTGAGAAAATAAACGTGTTTGTTAAAACCATCCAGTAATAGTTTTTCTTTAATAGCAGCACTAGATAACGCCGGCAGTACCTTTCTTTATATGTTCATATTATATGCAAATACTTGGTGATTGTTTTTAAGTGCTGTTGAGTCATTTCCAAACCTTAGAAACCCTGTAAACGATTTCTGAGGAGCAGCTGGTTAGCTTGAACTGCTGATCTTGTGGTTCAAACTGAGTTTGCAGTCCCATGCATTAACCCACAGTACCACACCATATGCATATTTCTTTGTTTATATAGTTTAATGTTTTCTTGATATACTAGCTATCTTTAGAAAATGTTGGTAAAACAGAGTGAGATTTGTTGCCTAGTGGCATTTGTAGTATACTATTTGCCTTAGATTTTTCCCCCCAGATGATCATTATTTATTGAGACATTGACTTGTTTCTCCAATCCCAACATATATTTTGAAAGCTACCTGTTTTGACTTTTTAATTTCAGATAATTCTTGGTTTAACTTTCAGGTTAATATAACTTTATCCTTCTTTGGTATCTTTGGTGATAAAAGATGTTATTTCAGATTCTGCTTTGGTTCTGTTAGAAATGAATCCCGATGTCGCATAAAAGACACTCAGTGAGACTAAATTACCTTGGCAAAGTAAAATTTACTCTTGCAAGAGGGTGCCTGAGCATAGCTGTACATACACGAACAGGCTAGCGAGCACACCGAGTGGGCAGTCCACTCGGGTTTTTAATCCCTGACGCGAGTCTCAAGGCTGTGTCTCACCCTACTGGCTAGGGTTTTGACTACACAATCTATTTCCTTACCCGGTTGGCTAGTTCAAATTTTTAAGGCACACATTCCTACTTTAGGAAAAGAAAAGAGGGGTCAGTCTTTGCTCCAGGAAGTAGTTTAAGGAAAAAGAAAGTTATCATAAATTACTTACTCCAGGAAGTGGTTTAAATAAAAAGAAAGTGACCATAAATTCTTTACTCACTTCAGGAAGTAACCAAAGAAAAAGAGAGAGATCATAAAGTCTTTACTTCAGGAAATAAAAAAAGTTACCCGAATATAATAAACAGGATTATGATTTTTTTTTTTTTTTCCCCACAGTTCACTCTATGTTCTTAACATTTACCTTCTGAAACACATCAATTCATTTTAACAAAATTAGCTTTTGGTCCTTTATTGTTTGCTCATGATGCTATAAAAATATTTAATTTGTAAAAATTTGAAGAGTACTGATTTAACTTAGTCCTCTGAATGCATTTTTATTCTTTATTAGTTTTTCAGAGCACTTTCGTTTTCTTGTATTTGGCCATTTTGTACTTGAAGTTTACCTATTACTGCTCTAGTTCCTTCTACTTAACACGTGTGCTAATTTCTATAAATTGGATCTACCAATGTTTCCTCTTCTATGAATTCCTTAAGATGTTTGCTATACTGATACATAAAAAATCATTTTAATTAAAATCAAAATTTTAATTACATATGAGAGAGGTTTTCAAGATATATTAGTTGTCCAATTTGTTATTTTATTCCAAAAGGAAACCTTTCTAGTTCTAATATTGTATTATTCTAAAACTGTATTTTGTGGATTATACTTTTGAATTAATCTTTATTTATATATCTAATTTGCCAAAATATAAATTATTAGCCCATCTCTAACCCACATTTTCAGAAAACACACACACAAAAAAAGAGTTAAACTTTAAGATCTAGCCTGTTCAACTCCTTTGTTATTGTTGTTAAGTACAACTCCTTTGTTGTTGTTGTTAAGTACCTCTGAGTCGATTCCAACTGCTAACAACCCTATATAGTGTTTCTGAGGAGCAGCTGGTGAGTTTGAGCCACTACCCTTGTTGTTCAAACTGATCTTGCAGTTGAGTGTTTATCCTATAGTACAACTCCTTTAGCTATATCTAATTATGTAATCTAACTACAAAATTCTTTATTACTTACTAAAATATACTTGGGTGTAATCTTCCATTCAGTCTTATCTTAGAGCCATTATCATCTGGTAATATTGATTTAGCCTTATATAGTATCTCCATTAACAGTGGTCTACAGACATATGCTCTATGAACACTACAGCCAAAATAACTCAAAATGTTAGTAATGTAAAGTTATCTATATAAAAACAAACCAGAGTTAATTGAATTTGATAAGCACACATGGACTCTTAAAATAGATGTTCATTTCAAATGAATTTCATGTGGACAGTCTTTTTATAACTGAGTTTACAACAATATTGTCATGAAAATTCTAGGAAAATACAGCTTTAGCTTGCTGATGAATATCTTCAACATTAAATTACTTGGGTTTTGATTAATTCAAAAGTGTTATTAACACATACCTAAATTCCCTATTAAATCTAATCAAGACTGATTTAGAGAGATTGAGAAGGTAAACATAATTAAAATCAGTATACTGCCAGGAATATCAATTCTAAAATGCTTAGCATACTTAACTTATTTCAAAATAGAAAAATCTTCTAATTTTTGATTGCATAATAAAAAAGTTTAAGAATTTTTAAAATGTTTTTCTTAACCTAAACAAATTTTACAGACTACATATAATTACAATTTCTGACACCTCTGCTTACAATAAATAATTTAACAAATTACAATCATAAAATATTTCTAGTATAGTGGTAAAACATCAAGTAAAAGAATATATTCTTTTACAAAACTTACCAATAACGTTACATATTTTATTCAAATATCTTTCTCCTTTTGATATTAATCTTGGATTTTAACTTAATATTTATTGTTCTCGTACAATTTATTATTGTTGTTAAGTGTCATCCAGTCATTTCCAACTCATCATGACCCTGTATAGGGTTTCTGAGAAGTGGCTAGTAGGTTAGTACCACCAACCTTGAGTTTCAAACTGACCTTGTAGTATGGTGCTTATCCTAGAGCACCACTGCAAGAATCCGTCCAATATAGTTTAGAGTTAAATCATTTCGCAGAAAAGAGGGATAATAAATCCATTGTGGGACGTGTAAGTAAACTGATTCAACATTCAAAATAAAACAAGCCTCAGAAAAGAGTTTGAATTCTTTTCTTCTTTTTTGTTTAGTAGGGATATACATCTATAGCCAAAGAATCTCTAAACCAATACTTTCAAATCTAAACCCAGAAGAACATTTCAAGAGATAAATTTTATAAGTTCCTACTGTGGGTTAATGCGCCAGACTGCAAAGCCGTTTGAACTGCAAGGTCGGCGGTTCAAGTTCAGCAGTCGCTCTTCGGAAACTCTGGATAGGGTTGCTATGGGTCGGATCCGACTCGATGGCACTTAACAACAACAACAATGTGGATGGTGGGGTGCGACTTCAATTAAACAAATTTTTTTTTTTTGCTATTTTTAGAAAATTATTATAAATGTGGTGGCTGGTGGTGACTATGTGCCGTGGAGTCGGTTTCCGACTCATAGCGACCATGTACAGGGTTTCCGAGGCTGTAAATCTTTATGAGAGCAGAACGCCTCATCTTTCTCCTGCGGAACAGCTGGTAGTTTCGAACTGCTGACCCTGAGGTTTGCAGCCCGATTCATAACCATTACGCTCCCAGAGCTCCTTATTATAACTACTAAATTATTATATGTATAAAATCAAATGTGTACTTAAACCCATTGTCACCGAGTTAATTCGATTTCAGTGACATGACACAAGAGAATAGAACTGTTCCTTAATTTCTAAGACTAAATCTGTACAAGAGCAGCCAGCCTTATTTTTCTCCCACCAAGTGGCAATTGGTTTAAACAGCCAATCCTGTGGTTAGCAGCCCAATTCTTGGCCCACTGCACGGACAAGGCTTCTTAATCTTTACTACTTTTTGTTGAGTGTCTTCGAGTTGGTTCTGACACACAGGGACCCTGTAACAACAACAATCTTTGTTGTTGTTGTTAAGTGCAGTTGCAGCAGCTGGTGAGTTTAAACTGCAGACCTTGAAGTTCAAACTGACTTTGCAATCCAACACATTAACCCACAATGCCATACCTGTATTTCCTTAGTATCATTTAAACCTTTGTTCACAGTGTTAACCCTTAGGAAATGCCATGTGCAGCAGACACTTTTTCACTATTTTCAAAATAGCTCCTGGCTTCCTGCATGACACTATTAACAGACCTGAATTCTATGACAGGAATTAGACTACATGTTAAAAAGCATTCATTTGCTACCCATCACAAGGTGGAGTCATTTATTGGAAACTAACCATAAGCCTAAACCTAGGGCAAAAGTAACTGTATGATATCAGAGAGGTTGGGACATTCACAATAACAAAGTAAGGAGACCAGAGGACCTTCTCCCCAGATAAGTAAAAATGTAGTAAAATAATACAAGAAAAGTCTGCTATCCATCATGGGTATGGCAGAGCATTTTGTTCCTTTGTGAAAGGGGTCATCATGAGTTAAAGTTTAGAACTAAGTAAACCCTACAGAGCAGTTCTACTCTGTGACACCTGAAGTCACCGTGAGTTGGAATCCAATGGAGGGTAATGGGTTTGTATTTTTTGGGTTTGTTCCAGGAGGCACAGTTAAGAGGATTGACTTTCCCTTGCCCCATGAAGTCTACTTCATAGGGTACAATCTCCATATGTGATGTGCTAATAATAATGAGACTGTAGTTCATTCATAGAGCAGTGGTGTTATGCCAGAGAGAACAAGCTGAGCAAAACAGGTGCTTTCTGAATCATGGAGCAAGGGTATCACTGGGAAAAGCACATCCCTACCCGCAGACTGGAGTCCTGGTATGGTGCTGTGGGCTAATGCGTCAGACTGCAAAGTCATTTGAACTGCAAGGTTGGTGGTTCAAGTTCACCAGCGGTTCTTTGGAAACCTATATAGGGTCACTATGGGTTGGAATCAACTCAATGGCACTTAAAACAACAACAACCCCTAGACTGAACTTCTGATGTAGCATTGTAGGTTCAGCACTGGACTGCAAACCACAAGGTTGGCAGTTCAAGCCCACCATCTGCTCCTCGAAAACCATACACTGGGTAGCTATGAGTCAGAACCAACTCAACAGCACTTAGCAACAACAACAACAACCCCTAGGTTGTAGTCCTAGTGTGGTGCTGTAAAATGAGTACTGGATTGCTAATCACAAGGTGACAGTTCAAAGCCACCATTCCATCTTTGGAAACCCTATGCAGAAACTTTATGTATAGGACCTGAATCCATGGCAATTAACAATAACACCTAGTTTACAGTTCAGAGGTGTTAGGAGTCTGGTTTAAGGAAAAGACAATGTATAATGAAAATCTGTCTCAAATGACTAATTTGTTTTAGGATTCCACATGTAAGGACATTGTTGAAAATAATACAGATACTTTTGTTAGTGCTGATGAGTTGGTTCCAACTCACAACAACCCTATGGCCAACAGGATGAAACATTGCCTGATTTTGTGTCTTCCTCACAATTGTTATTTTGTTTGAGCCCATTGCTGCTGCCAGAGATGAAATCTCCTCATCCTTACTTCTAAGGAGCATTCTGGCTGTACTTCAGCTGAGACAGATATGTTAGTTCTTCTGACAGTTTATTTTACTTTCAATAATCATTGCCAACACTATAATTCAAATACATCAATTATTTTATGTTCTTCCTTAATCATTGTCCAACTTTCACTTGATTACGAGCAAATGAAAATACCATGGCTTGAGTCAGGCGTACCTTAGTTCTCAAAGTGACATCTTTGTTCTTAACACTTTAAAGAAGTTGTTTGCAGCAGATTTGCCTGATGCAATATGTCTGATTTCTTGACAGCTGCTTTCATGAGTTTTGACTCTGGATTCAAGCAAAATGAAGTCGTTGACAATTTCAATCTTTTCTCTATTTATTATAATGTTATTTATTTGTCCAGTAATGAAACATTTTGTTTTCTTTACCTTGTGGTGCAATCCATACAGAAGTTTGTAGTCTTTTATTTTCATCAAGTATTACAAGTCCTCTTTGCCTCAAGCAAGCAAGGCTGTGTCATCTGTATATTTTAGTTTGTTAATAAGTATTCCTCTAATCCTAATGCCACATTCTTTTTCATATAATCCAGCTTCTTGGATTATTTGCTAGGCATGCAGATTGAGTAAGTATGGTGAAAGAATACAGCACTGACACTCACTTTTCTTGATTTTAAACCATTCACTATCCCATTTGGGGTCCTATGTAGCACTGCAGGTTAATGCACTAGACTGAAAGGTTGGTTTGAACCACAGAGTTGGCAGTTCAAGCTCACAAGACACTCCTAAGAAACCCCATACAGGGTTGCTATAAGTCAGAACTGATTTGACGGCACTTAACAGCAATAACAATAACTATTCCTTTATTCTGTTTGAACAATGCCTCTTGGCCTATGTTCAGGTTCCTCATAGGCATAGTTAAGTGTTCAGGGATACCCCGTCTTTGCAATGTTATATACAGTTTGTCATGATTCACACAACTGAATATCTCTGTACAGTTGATAAAACACAAGTAAGCATCTTTATGGCATCCTCTGCTTTTAAGCAAGTTCTATCTGACATCAACAATGACAGCCTTCATCTTGCATCCTCTTCCAAAGCTGGCTTGAATTTCTGGCAACTCCCTGTTGATGTACTGCTGCAACCATTTTCTATTTACCTTCAGAAAAATTTTACTTGCATGTGATATTAATGATATTGTTCTGATTTCTGCATTCTGTTGGGTTTTCTTTCTTTGGAATGGGCACAAATGTGGCAAGGAAGTTGTTTCAAAAATTTGTTGGCATAAATGAATGAGTGCCTCTAGTACTGCATCAGTTTGTTCCAACATTCTTCCTTCAATACTATCAGCTGTTGATCATATGCTACCTCTTGAAATGGTTTAGCAATGTTCTTTCTGGCATAGTGACTGTGTATTCCTTCCCTCTTCTTTTTATGCTTCCTGCATCACTCAATATTTTGCCCATGTTGTTGTAATTGTTAGATACTGTGGAGTCAGCTCCTACCATAGCAACCTCACACAACAGAAAAAAACACTGCCCCATCCTGTACCATCCTCATAAATACTGTTACACTGGAGCCCATTGCTGTTACCATTGTGCCAATCCATCTCATTGGGGACCTTCCTGATTTTCACTGACCCTCTACATTACCAAACATTTTTTACATGTTGCTTTTCCTAAGCACCACTGAGTTGGCTCCAACACATAGCGACCCCATATAGGGTTTCCAAGGAGCAGCTGTGAGTTTGAACTGTCTACCTTGTGGTTCACAGTCCAGTGCTTATCCTATGGATCCACCATGCTTCTAGTGTATACACTTTGTTGTTGTCTTCAAGTGACGTTGAGTCAGTTCTGACAAATTGTAACCCTAAGCAGGGTTTGAACCACCAACCCTGTGGTTCACAGTCCAATGCTTATCATACTGTGCCATGCCAGGAGTATGCACTAGACTATACCAAATCAAGAATGATCAGAGAAATAAATGGACAGACTTGAAAGCACTTGCGGAAGAGCTCCAAAAGTCTAGGTGCTTGACATATGAGAGGCTTCTATCCAAAGTGCTGATCAGACTTCATTTTGTATTGTACTAAAAGACATAAAAAATAAGAGGCTTTCAAGCTGAGCTTAAAGTAATGGGATATCCTGCACTCATTCTTGGAAGATAGAAAGGAGAGGAGACAGAACTACAGATGCTTTCAGAAAGAATATTTTTGCACAAACTTTACCTATTTGTGAAAAATCGGTGAAACCATTCTAACAAAATACTTGCAGGCTAGCTGCAGGAGAGAATGTCTATACGTTAACAGTGTAGGCCTTTTAGATACTGATATATAACTAATGGTTGCTGTTTCCCAAACTGCTCCTAAATAAAAGCCCTTCTCATTTTTTACTTTGGAGCAATTGGTAATTTTGCAAATTCTTGCCCAACTCTAGTTATAACCCTCCAATAAATCTTTTTACTTGTATTTTAACAGAGCACAACTTATTAAACTTTCACATTCTCTGGTGTCAGGTACATGTGACTCAAAGATATATAGTCTTCAGCAACTCCTGGGACATCAAGTTTCCAGAACTTCACTACCAGTGTGGACCAATTTATGCTTCCTTCATACTGACACTGTTTGGAATTTAATGTTGGAATTGTCTTTTACTTCACTTTAATTTCACACTTTAAGTATTTTGATGAGTTAAGTTTCATGAAGCTGATATCACGATACTCATAAATCTTAAACTCACAGTTCTGACCTTGGAAGAATTAAAGTTTCAGCCCATTAAATTTGAACTTATCTTTTTCTTTGAAGTGTAAATTTCAGAATTTGATGTATAATCAAGTCTCAGTGCAGATTTAGGTTTCAGTTTATCTTTAGGTTTCAATAACACGTGTAGTGTTTGTTTAATAAAATGGAGAACACTAGCCCTAAGATTCAACAGGGTCATATTCAGGCACGCAAACCTCTTCTATGAATAAATACTTTATCTGTCATGCATACTCGTTTTGGGATCATTGGTATGCATTTTTACAGATAGTCTAGAAAATCAGTCAACACTTCCTTGCAGGATACTGTTTCTAAATTAACTGAACAAAATAAGGAGCTATATTAATTTTCTGAAGAGCTTGCCTCTCAGATATGCACATCTGCTGTGCCTAGTTGAAAGCACAGTGGAATCCATCATTCGTGATGTACTCGTTAGGATTTGACATTTCCATTATAAATTTTAATTTTGAATTGTTTATGCATAGTAACTACAGATTTATGTTGCATTTGGGCAAAAGTTGACAAAATTCGAGCCACCATTTATGAATTTTTATTTAGATTCATTATGCATATAATAATAACCGTATTTTTGTGTGAGCATGAAAAAGATTTCTTACATTCTTCTCTATAACAAAGAATGTTTAGTTTTTTAAGCAAAGTTTGGTTGGCAAATAATAATGTGAACTTAGATCACTTTATATTAAAAAATAAAACTTTTTGAAACTTAGATTTTAAGAGTAATGACAGTACTTAGCTTAGCTATATTTATAATTTCAATTACTTAAATCTCATGAGAATACTAGTTAAGAATGTTTCTAAGTTTTATACCATATAAATAAAAGACCTTAAGAAAGCTGTCTAAAATGAAACATGACCAACTTGAAAAATTCCTTTTTACTTTTACTACATAAAAGTAATTTGAGAGATAACAAACAAGATGGCAGATCAGGTGGAAGTGCCGTGAGAAGCTCCGTCAGCAACAACAGAGAATATCAGACCAAGCAGGCTCAGGGGATGGTACCAGAACTCTGAACCACGTATAAAGGAATATTTAGAAGGCTTACAGCTAGGGGAATTGGTAGCAGAAGCAAGAACTCCATTGCTTTCCAACTCAAGACATTCAGCTGCTCCCAGAGCTGCCATCTAGGGCGACACCAAGTGAGGGAAGGATCAGAGCACTCACGGATGCCTAAGCCTAACAGAAACATGGAGATAAAGGTCTGGACGTTCTTTTTTTTTTTCTGTGTCTGTTCATTGGTCTCTCACTGTCTGCGCATCTCATTCTGGTGACTAGAGGGGGTGCCTGAGCGAGTGTACACTCTACCCCTACCACCAGAGGGTTCTACTATGTATGCACACAGATCTCCTCAAAATTTAAAATAACAGTTTCCACTTCAAACGGCAGTGCAAAATGGCAACAGCCAGCCCTTAACTGTTTATCACTAGGAAAAAGTCTGAACAGGGATTGTGGAGTGGGACAGGCAGGCTAAAAAGGAAATAGGCTGAAAATTAAATCCTAAATTATGTCACAACGACCAACAGTGGCATCTTGAAATTTCTCAGGAAGAAGAGTGAAAAGGGAAGCCCATCTCCTGATCACATCTACCGGAAGGCAATCACAAAGCATGAAAAATACCAAAATACACACCCATCTAAGTATTAAGGTCACAGATAATTCCTGACTATGCCCCAAAAATCTAATATACTAAAAAACACGCAGTACCTCAGGATTTAATTTCATTTTCAGCCCATTTTGTTTTTAAACTCTCTTTCCCTCTTCACACCCCTTGTTCTGGCCTTTTCCCTTTTAAAAAACAGTTCAGGGCAAGCTCTTGGGCTGAGAGTATCTGTGCGCATGCATGGCAGAAGAACCCACCAGCGGTGGAGGTGGGGGGTGTCCACTCACTCAGGCACTCCCTCTAGTCACCAGAATGGAGGTGCACAAACACTGGGGGTCAATGAACAGATATCAAAAAAGAAAGAAAAGAAATCAGAACAAAACAAAACTGACAAAGAGTATTGTCCACCTTTGCTCTGAGGTTCCCATGGCATTATTCCGTGGTGGGTCTGTTCCCCCATTTGGTCTTGCAGTTTGGTCTTGACTAAATTGTTAGCTTTGGGCCACCAAGCCCAGCAGATTCAAAAGTATGTGATTTCTTATGTCCACTACAAGTTCCACTAGTTATAAGCCTTCAAACTTTTAAAATATTCCTACCTATGTGGTTCAGAGTTTTGGAGCTCTGCCCTGAACCCGCTTCACCTGGTGTTCTGTGGTATTGCTGAAGACGAACTTCACTGCACCTCTACCCTATCTGCCATCAAATTCTGCCTTTCCACAACTTCAATCTTTTCTCCGTTGATAAGAATGTTGCTTATTGGTCCAGTGGTGAGGATTTTTTCTTCTTCTTTACATTGAGATGCAATTCATACCAAAGGCTGTGCTCTTTCATCTTCATCAGGAAGTATTTTAAGTCCTCTTTACTTTCAGCAAACAAGGTTGAATCAACTGGATATCGCAGGTTGTTAATGACTCTTTCTCCAATCCTGATGCCACATATTTCTTCATATAACCCAACTTCTCAGATTATTTGGGATGACATCAAGAACATCATACAGGAAGAAAGCAAAAACTTATTAAGAAGACAATAAAGAAGGAAAAGATCAAAATGGATATCAGAAGAGACATTGAAACTTGCTATCCAGTGTGGAGATGCTAAAGCAAATGGAAGAAATAAGGAGGTACAAGAGTTGAACAGAAAATTTCAAAGGTCAGCTCAAGAAAACAAAGTCAAATATTACAATGAAATAAGCCAAGATCTGGAGTCAGAAAAACCAAAAGGGAAGAACATACTCTTCATTACTCAAGCTGGGGGAACTGAAGATAAAATTCAAGCCTTAACTTTTGTTATTGAAGGATTCTCTGGGCAAATTATTGAGTGATGCAGAAAGCATCAAAAGAAGATGGAAGGAATATACAGAATCACTGTACCAAAAGGATATGGCTGATGTTCAACTGTTTCAAGAGGTAGCATATGATCAAGATTCAATGATATTGAAGGAAGAAGTCCAAGGTGCATTGATGAAATTGGCAAAGAACAAGGCACCAGGAATTGATTGAATAAAAATTGAAATATTTCAAGAAAGTGAGGCAACATTGGAGGCACTCACATATCTATGTCAAGAAATTTGGAAGACAGCTATCTGTTCAACTGATTGGAAGAGATCCATATTTGTGCTCATTCCCAAGAGAGGTGGCCCAATGGCATGAGGAAATCTTCTGACAATATCTTTGATAGCCCATATGAGTAAACTTTTACTAACGGTAATACAGAGCATACATTGACAGAATTCCAGAGGTTCAAGCCAGATTCAGAAGAGGCAGTGGAATGAGGGATAACATCGCTGATGTCTGATGGATCTTGGCTATAATCAAATAATACCAGAAAAATGTTTGCCTGTGCTGTATTGACTATGCAACATTTTTCAATTGTGTAGATCACGATAATCCATGGACAACATTGGAAGTATGAGTATTCTGGAACACTTAATTGTGCTCATGAGGAATAGCTTATTGATTAATTTAATTTTCACGAATCAACCTTAGAAAGACTTGTTGTTGTTGTTATTAAGTGCCGTCGAGTCTGTTCCGACCCATAGCGACCCTGTACAGGGTTTCCGAGGGTGTAAATCCTTACGGGAGTAGAAAGCCTCATCTTTCTCCCGCGGAGCAGCTGGTAGTTTCGAACCGCTGACCGATTCGTAACCACTACGCTAGACTTAGAAAACATAAAAAATTAGTTCAAGAAGGACCAACTGGAACCTGGGAAAGACTTACTAAGTGAACAATGAAAATGATAAGAAAGAGAATTTAGTTAACTCTTGCTTTTTAAAACACTTGTTGTGTTGTTAAGTGCCTTCAAGTAGGTTCTGAGTCATCCCAACTTTGCATTGTTTTTGGAGGAGAGGCGAGTTTGACCACCAACCTTGCAGTTAGTATCCAATGCTTACCTTGTTTGTTATTAAGTGCCATCAAGAGATCTACTCTTAGTGACCCTATGTACAACAGAAGGAAACACTGCCTGGTCCTGTATGACCCTCACAACTTTTTGTATGCTTGAGCTCATTGCTGCTGCCACTGTACCAGTCCAAATTAATTGGTGGTCTTCCTACAGGACCAAACACTTGTTAGGGGCCATCAAGTCGGTACTGACTCATAGCAACCCTATGTACATAAGAACAAAACACTGCCCAGTCCTGGGCCTATGTCACAATCATTGCTATGCCTGAGCCATCTCTTCTGCCACTGTGCCAAACCATCTCACTGGGGGTGTTCCTCTTTTTCTCCAACCCTCCACTTTACCATACATGATATCCTTCTCTAGTGACTGCTCCCTCCTGATAACATGTCTGAAATATGACACATGAAATTTTGGCATCCTGGCTTCCAAGGAGCACTCTGGCTGTCCTTATTCCAGCATAGATATTTTTCTTCTTTTGGCACCCCGTGGCACTTTCAATATTCTCCTCCAACACCGTAATTCAAATGCATCAGTTCTTCCATGGTCTTCCTTATTCACTGTTCAACTTTTGCATGCATATGAGGTTACTGAAAATACCATGGCTTGGGTCTATCGCACACCTTTCCTAATTTTAAAACATTCGGTGTTCCCTTGTTCTGTTCGAACAACTGTCTCTTGATTTATATACAGGTTTCTCATAAGCACAGTTAAGTGTTACAGAATACTCATACATCATAATATTGTCTATAGTTTGTCATGTTTCACACAATCACAATACTTAGGTAACAAATATTTATAAATTGATTAATATTAACCAATTATTTTTAAGTTGCAGATAAAAGATAACCTGATATTTAGTTTACTAAAGAACAAGCTCATTGTTTTCACTTATAAGGTTGGGCTATAAAAACATGTAACAGAGTGGAAAAAAATTTAAAGTTTATTTAAAATCTGTGCTATAGTTAAAGTTCTCATTTTCTGCTACTAGAAATTTAGTAGACTAAATTATGAAAATCTTTGAAAATCAAATATCAAGGAATTGAACATTTTGTATTAAGCAAGAAAAGATCTTTAATTACCAGGGTAAATAGTTCATTTTATTTTTATGCTATCCTGTTTGAAAGTCTCATTTCATTAGTATACCACTTATTCTATGTAATCTGCCTGTTGTTGTTGTTGTTGTGTGCCATGGAGTCGGTACCGACTCATAGCGACCCTACACAGGGTTTCCGAGGCTAAAATCTTTACAGGAGCAGACTGCCTCATCTTTCTCCCGCGGAGCGGCTGGTAGTTTCTAACTGCTAGCGTTAAGGTTCGCAGCCCGATTCGTAACCACTACGCTACCAGATGTCTATGAGATTATGATAATTATTATAATTTTATTATTATATATTTGAAGCTCCTTGAAAATAATGTCAATATTTGTATGCAGACATATTGTCATATCAAATTTATTTCAATTAAATTTCTTTTGCTTTGCATTGCTTTTAAAATTCTAATGAAATCTTTCTTTTAAAGACAATATTGTATTGTTAACCATTGTAAGTGCCCTCAAAGGTCCAGTGCTTATCCTACAGGTCTACGCCAGAACTCCCAAGTTTAACCATTGTTGTTGTTAAGTGACATCAAGTTGGTTCCAATTCATAGTGACCCTGTATAGGGTTTCTGAGGAGCAGCTGGCAATACTGAGTCACCAACCTTAGAGTTCAAATTAACTTTTCAGTCTAGTGCATTATCCTGCAGCACCACATAGACATTTTAAAATTATTATTTATAGATAAATTTGACTTGATGATTCATTTAAAATGTTTGAATAACTTATTAAGGGAATAAGTTAGAAATTTAAACCTGGCCTGAAAAGCAAGAAAGTAGACAAAATGACAAGTTTTTTGTTTTGATTTTCAAAGAGAAAAGGAATCAGTTTATTTTAAAATAGAATATCCAGTTATGTCAGAATATGAAAGATATTAAAAGTTACAAAAATGATGGCATAAAGTAAGATGTAGATGATTTAAGAAGAAGTAAACTTTATGTGCTTTCCTTAATTATACTTGCAAACAATAAAATTAAAAGAAATGATAACATATAAAGAAAATAAATAAGACAGAAGAAAGACAAAAGTAAGAGTCAAAATAAAGATATTTTATCTAAGTAGATAAGAGACAAGATAAGTAGAAATCTACACAGATTCAAAGTGTATGAGAGGAAGGAGGGACAGGAATATAGCTCCTCTCAGCATGATTTTGCAGATGTTGCCCCTATCCTTGAAAGTAAACCCATTTTTACAAAACTGCTTACAGGCTCACTCCAGGGCAGGGCATCTATAGATCAGCTAATGTATGGCTACTGATGGAAGATTCAACAACCTGCAATATACAGATGATATGACCTTGTTTACTGGAAGTGAAGAGGACTTAAAATACATACTAAAGAAGATCAAAGACCCAGGCTTAAGTGTGAATGGCACCTAAATGTAAAGAAAAAAGAATCCTTACCACTTGACTAATAAATAACATCATGATAAATGGAGAAAAGTTTGAAGTTTAAAAAAAATAATAATCTTGTTCAGATTAACCACCAACACTTATTGAAGCAGCAGTCAAGATTGTTGCTGTTAAGTGCCGTCGAGTCGGTTCAGACCCATAGTGACCCTGGATAGGGTTTCCAAGGAGACACTGGTGAGCTTGAATCGACAACCTTGCAGTTCAAATGGATTTGCAGTCTGGCACATTAATCCACAGCACCACACCAGGCAAGATTGTTGTTGTTGTTAAGTGCCGTCGAGTCGGTTCCGACCCATAGCGACCCTGTACAGGGTTTCCGAGGGTGTAAATCCT
>NW_006408535.1:1696896-1698976 GCF_000296735.1 Chrysochloris asiatica
TTAACAGCATTTACCTTTGCTCACTTTAACCACTGCATTCCTCCTGGGGTCTGCTGCCACCCCCATCTTTCCTCCGACAACCGCCCTCCAGTTGTACAGTGTCTGCCCCATCACCCATGTCAACGCGTGTCTACCCTCTAGCACACGTATCATTTCCTCCTCCCCCCAAAACCAAAGGATTAAGGTTTTAAAAAATATAGAAAGATTGTTGTGTTGTTGTTAAGTGCCGTCAAGTCGGTTCTGACCCATAGCGACCCTGTACAGGGTTTCCGAGGGTGTAAATCCTTACGGGAGTAGTAAGCCTCATCTTTCTCCCGCAGAGCGGCTGGTAGTTTCGAACCGCTGACCTTAAGGTTCGCAGCCCGATTCGTAACCACTACTGCACAAGACCTCTTTGAAGTGTTCAAGAGTAAAGTCTACAGTGTGAGTACTAAGGTGCACCTGACCCAAGTCATGGCATTTTCAATAACCTCGTATACATTTGAAAGTTAGACAATAAGTAAGAAAGATCTCAGAAGAATTGATGTATTTGAGTTATGGTGTTTGTTGTTGGTGGTGTTAGGTGTTAGGTGTTAGGTGCTATTGAGTCTATACCAACTACTAGTGACCCTATGCATTACAGAACAAAACAAAACAAAACACTGCCTGATCCTGTGCCAACCTCACAAACATTGCTACACTTGAGCCCATTGCTGCTGTCACTGTTCCAATCCATTTCTTTTGTGTCTTCCTCTTTTTCTCTGACCCTCCACTTTACCAAACATGATGTCCTTCTCCAGGGACTGGTCCCTTCTGATAATACGTCCAAAGTATGAGAGACAAGGTCTGGCCATCCTGGTTTCTTTCAACACAGATTTGCTTGTTCTTCTGGAAGTCAATGTTATTTTCAATATTCTCCTCCAACACCATAATTCAAATACATAAATTCTTCTGTGCTCATCCTTTATTTACTGTCCAACTTTTACATGTGCCTAATGAGACTACTAACAGGAAAAGAGAGCAAGAAAGGGACATAAAAATATCCCAAATATTAATGAGTGAGAACACAATTGAGTGAAACTGATTCACAATGAATGAGAAATCATTTAATTTATTTAAAGATTATATTGTTCCCATGTGAGTAAAGTTTTGCTAAAGGTAATACAGAAACAGCTACATACAATATAATGTATGGCTACAATTATACATTGACAGAGAACTTCCAGAGGTTCCAGCTGGATTCAGAAGAGGCCATGGAAAGAATCATTGCTGATGTCCGAAGGATCTTGGCTGAAAGCAGAGGATATCAGAAAGATGTTTACCTGTGCTTTATTGACTACACAAAGGCTTTCAATCGTGTGGATCATGACAAGCTATGGAGAACATTGTGAAGAATGAATATTCCAGAACACTTAATTGTGCTCCTGAGGAATCTGTACGTGGACAAAGAAGCAGTTGTTCGAACAGAAAATGGGAACGAATGGTTTAAAATTAAGAAAGGTGTGTAACAAGGTTGTATTATTTTACCATACTTATTCAATCTGTATGCTGAGCAAATGATCTGAAAAGCAGGGTTCTATGAAGAAAAAGGTAGCATCAGGATTGGAGGAAGACTCATTAACAACCTGGGATATGCAGATGATATAACCTTGCTTGCTGAAAGTGAAGAGGATTTAAAACATTTACTGATCAAAGAGCACAGCCTTCAGTATGGATTACATCTCAATGTAAAGAAAACAAAACCCTCACCACTGGGCCAATAAACAACATTCTTATCAAAGGAGAAAAGATTAAAGTTGCCAAGGACTTCATTCTTCTAGAATCAACTATCTACACTTGTGGAAACAGCAGTCAAGAAACCAAAGGACGTATTGCATTAGGCAAATCTGCTGCACAAGATCTTTTTAAAGTGTTGAAGAGCAAAAATGTCAGCTTGAGGACTAAGGTACACCAGACCCAAGCGATGGTATTTTCAATAACCTCATATGCATGCGAAAGCTGGACAGTAAATAAGGAAGACTGTAGAAGAACTGATGCTTTTGATTTACAGTGTTGGAGGAGAATATCGAAAGTGCCATGGGCTGCCAAAAGAACCAATAGA
>NW_006408535.1:1699256-1701281 GCF_000296735.1 Chrysochloris asiatica
AGTGTTTTGTTCTGCTGTGCATAAGGTTGCTATGGATTGGTACTGACTCAATGGCACCTAACAACTACAACAACAATGTCGCTTTAATTTAGAACAATCCTGTATAGATTTCCTATGAGCGACTGGTGGATTTGAACCACTGACCTTGTAATGAACTGCCGAGTTCTTATTTTTCAGTGCCACAATGGGACTCAAATAATGTAACAAGTAACCAAATCAAATCAATACTTAAAAACTCATCACAATGTGAATTTTCACTGATAAATACTAGCATAATGTTTAATGAAAAATGAACACCGACCCTTCACAAATTATTTCACCTAAAAATAGGAAAGAATAAACCCTGGAGCACACCTTTCCAGATTTTAAACCATTCAGTGTCCCTATGGAGAAGTTCAATATCATCAACTAAAACACGGCCAGGGATTAACTGAACCAGATCATCAGTTGCTCATATACAAGTTCAGACTAAATCTGAAGAAAATTGAAACAATTCCACCAGAGCCAAGATATTACTTTGAATATATCCCACTTGG
This sequence comes from Chrysochloris asiatica, assembly GCF_000296735.1. NCBI lineage: Eukaryota > Metazoa > Chordata > Mammalia > Afrosoricida > Chrysochloridae > Chrysochloris > Chrysochloris asiatica. Next base: position 1,699,793 of record NW_006408535.1, read on the forward strand.
ATCTAGAAACCTTCTCAAGAACAGATTTGATCCATTAAGCATTAAAGACTAGAAACTAGAAGAGTTTGGGGATGATATCAAGAACATCATAGAGGAAGAAAGCAAAAGTTCATTAAGAAGAAAGGAAAAAACGGAAGTTATCTAAGTGAATATCAGAAGAGAGTTTGAAACATGCACTTGAGCAAAGAGAATTATTGCTAAATCAAATAGAAAAAATGAGGAATTAAAAGAGCTGAACAGAAATTTTCAAATGGCAGCTTAAGGAGACAGAGTCAATTATTATAAACAAATATACAAAGACCTGCAGTTAGAAAACAAAAAGGGAAGAACATACTCAGTATTTCTCAAACTGAAAAAAAAAAACTGAAGAAAAATTGAAACCTCAACTTGAAATATTGAAGGCTTCTATGTGCAAATGATGCAGAAAACATCAAAAACGATGGAAGGCATACACAGACACTGTACCAAAAATAAATGGTTAATGTCCAATCATTTCACAAGGTAACATATGATCAAGAGCTAATGAATCTGAAAGAAGAAATCCAAAGTGCATTGAAGGCATTGGCTAAAACAAGGCTTTAGGAATTGATGGAATACAAATTGCAATCTTCCAACAGACTAATGAAGTACTGGAGTTGTCTGCTCAACTATGCCAGGAAGACAGCTACCTGGCCAACTGGTTGGAAGAGATCCATATTTGTATCCATTCAAAAGAGAGGTTACCTGACAGAAATGTGGAAATCATCAGATAATATCATTAATATCACATGCAAGCAAAATTTTGCTGAACATAATTCAAAATTGGCTGCAACACTGCGTCAGCAGTGCACTACCATAAATTCAAACTGAATTCATAGGAAGATATGGAACGATGGATACAATTGCTAATGTCAGATGGGTCTTGACAGAAAGCAGAGAATAATAGAAAGATATTTACTGGTGCTTTTTTGACTCTGCAAAGGCTTTTTGACTGTGTAGATCATGACCAGCTATGGATTATATTGCAAAGAATGTGTACTCCAGAACACTTAATTATGTTCATGAGGTACCTGTATATAGATTATGAGGCAATTGTTGAACAGAACAAGGGGTTACTGAATGGTTTAAAATTAGGAGAGGTGGGCACCAGGGTTGTATCCTTTCACCATAATTATTCAATCTGTATGCTGAGCAAATAATCTAAGAAACTGTATTATATGAAAAAGAATGGGGCATTAGAATTAGAGGAAGACTTGCAATATGCAGATGACACAACTTGGCTTGCTGGAAGTGAAGAGGACTTAAAATACCTATTGATGAAGATCAAAACCACAGCCTTCAGTAACGACTGCATTTAACATATAGAAAACAAAATTCTTCACAACTGAATTAATAAATAACATGATCATAAATAGAGAAAAGATCGAAGTTGTCAAAGACTTTATTTTGTTGGATTCACAATCAAAACTTATGGAAGCAATAGTCAAGAAATAAAGAGATGTATTGCATT
>NW_006408535.1:1701441-1713091 GCF_000296735.1 Chrysochloris asiatica
AACAACAACAACATTGCATTAGGCATATCTACTGCAAAACACCTCTTTAAAGTTTTATGTAGCAAAGATATGTTTGAAGAAAGGTGTGCCTGACCGAAGCCATTGTATTTTCAGTTGCCTCGTATGCATGTGAATGTTGAACAATGAATAAGGAAGACTGCAGAATAATGGGTGCATTTAAATTATGATGTTGATACAGATTACTGAAAGTACCATGGACTGACAGAACAAACAAATCTTTTTAGAAGAAGTACAACCAGAATGCTTCTTAGAAATCAGACTTCAATTCTCATAATTTGAACATATTATCAGTAGGGACCAGTACCTGAAGAAAGACATCATGCTTGTTAAAGCAAAGGATCATCAAAAAAGAGGACAACCTCGAATAAGATGAATTAGTCATGTGGCAGCAGCAATGGACTCAAATGTAACAACTGTCAGAATGTCACAGGACCTGGCAGTGTTTTGTTCTGTTGTGATTAAGGCCACATGAGCTGGAATGGACTTGATGGCACCTAAGAACCACATGAGTACTAAAGGTCCTGTACTTGAAACTTCTATAGTGTTCTATTCAGCATATGTGACCTTTTGAACTCTGGGTTGGTTCTAACCACTAAACTTTCTGCAAAATTGTAGAGTTAGAAAACCACAAGGGAAGAATACACACAGCATTTCTAAATTTGATATCATTGAAGAACCAATTCAAGTCTTCAGGTGGAATCTTCAGGAATATTATGGATGAAGTGAAGTCCTGGTGTGGCACTGTAGTATAAGTACTGGATCATAAGGTGAGTTTAACCACAAGGAAGCTCAGAAGTTCAAACTTACCTACTATTCCCAAGAAACTCTATGCTGGGTTGAAATGCGTTAGAACCAGCATAACAAGCACTTAACAACAACAATATAAATAGAATGGAGTCCTTGCTTGGTGTTGTAGGATAAATATTGGACTGCTAACCACAATGCTATTCATAAGGTTTTCAGTGACTAAATAGTCGGAAGTAGTTCTTCACTCCTTCTTCCTAGTCTGTCTTCAACTGGAAGCTCCTCTGAAATGTATCCACCATGGGTGACACTGCTGGTATTTAAAATACCAGTGGCATAGCTTTCAGAATCACAGCAACTCACAAACCACCACAGTATGACAAACACAAGAGAACACTGAATGTTTTAACATTAAGAAAGGTGTGTGACAGGGTTGTATTCTTTCACCATACTTATTCAATTTGTATGCTGAGCAAATGATCCAAGAAGCTGGGTTCTATGAAGCAAAACGTGGCATCAGGATTGAAGGAAGACTTAATAACAACCTGTGATATGCAGGTGATACAACCTTGCTTGCTGAAAGTGAAGAGGACTTAAAACATTTACTGATGAAGATCAAAGAGCACAGCCTTCAGTATGGATTACTATTTACCACCTCTCAGAATATACCTTAGTTTTCAGTTGAAAAGACACATTTTAAATAGATAAAAGTTAACAATACATAGGTCATCAACTTTCTACAGTTAAAGAGACCATTGAGAGTTTGAGCCTGGAAAGTGAGACACATATCAGTATAACTGAGTGCAGAGCTTATTTAAGAGTGTTCTTTCTCAAGGCAAGGTTCACTATAGCTCAATTACCCAAAAATGCTCTCCTAGTTTAGTTAAAATAAAATAGATACGAGCGTGTCCCAGTCAGTATTTTGTAACAGTAGCTCCTATTTTTCTTAGGACAACTACCAGATTTTGAGAAATTAAAAGTCTTTTCTTCAAGTAAATATATTAATGTGCGGGGCTGCAAAGTTGGTTTGAACTGCAAGGCTGGAGGTTCAAGTTCACCAACTGTGCCTCAGAAATCCTATACAGGGTAACTATAGGTCAGAATCAGCATGATGGCACATAACAACAATAAACAACAACCCCGTATCTTATATGACAACTAATGCAAATTCATGGAGGAAGGAACCTTAAAGGGCTATCAATATTTCTAATATTCCTGGTTTACTTTCCTGAAAAGTAATGATCAGAATGTATTTTTCAGGCATCTGGTAACGTCTTTATTGTCATACCCCATCTCGACAGAAGAAAATTGCAAAATATCATAGAAAAAGAGAGATGTAGAAAAAAATGCCAAATTCAGCATTGAGGTCAGAAGTTTACCTCTAATGATCAAATTAGTTCATTATTTTATAGTTTATAGTTATATAATTGTAATAGAACCATCTCAAACTACAACATGAAGACAGAATGATATCTTTTGCTTGCCTAATTACTGATCACTGATGAAGATCAAAGAGCACAGCCTTCAGAATGCATTACATCGCCATGTAAAGAAAACAAAAATCCTCACCACTGGACCAATAAACAATATTCTTACCAATGAAGAAAAGATTGAAATTGTGAAGGACTTCATTCTTCTTGCATCAACCATCAACATTCACAGAAGCAACAGTCAAGAAATTAAATGATGTATTGCATTAGGCAAATCTGCTGCACAAGACCTTTTTAAAGTGTTGAAGAGCAAAGAAGTCAGCTTGAAGACTAAGGTGTGCCTGACCAAAGCCATGGTATTTTCAATAGCCTCATATGCATGCAACAGCTGGACAGTAAAAAGACCGTAGAAGAATTGACACATTTGAGTTATGATGTTAAAGAACAATATTGAAAGTGCCAAAAGAACCAACAGATCCTTATTGGAAGAAGTGAAGCAGGAGTGTTTCTTGGAGGCCAGGATGGTCAAACTTTGTCTCTCATACTAGGCACATGTTGTCAGGAGGGACCAGTTGCTGGAGAAAGATACCATGCTTGGTAAGGTGGAAGGTCAGAGAAAAAGAGGAAGACCCCCAACAAGGTTGACTGGCCAAGTGACAGCATTAATGGACTCAAGTGTGGCAACAATAGTGAGATTGGTCCACGCTCGGGTAGTGTTTCATCCTGCTGTGCATAAGGTCGCTATGAGTCGGTACCAACTCGATGGCACCTAACAATAACAACAACAACAATTTAAGAATTTCTCAAATGCATATTCCCAGATAATTACTTGAAGACATTACCAAAGTCAGAACATAACTGAAATTAGATTTTTTTAAGTAGCATAAAGATAGCTTTATGACTTGCTTCTTATTTTTATATTCACAAGATTAAATCAAGGTCCTTAAAATTATGCTCTTCATAGAAATAATGGATTTCTAACTAAGTGTCTTCTATGGATAAAGTACATATTTTTGGCTCTCATTTAGTAATGCTTGTCCTGATGAATTATATGACACAATTCAACTAGGCACATTGTAGAGTGTGAACAGAAATATTCTTGCATTTTAACCAATCTGTCTGCGTAACTCTTTGAATCCTTTTCAAATTTCCATTATTAGAGATAAAGTGCCTTTGTAACTATGTCTCCATAAAAGGTAATGAACACCTGTGTCTGATCTGAATTATGAAAAGTCTATTCTTTTTCTTAAGAAAAATATGAAAAGCACAGTGGAATCCTGTTATAATAATCAGCCAGAGTAATCTAGATGAAATGAATCATTGCTTTTGAATTATCACTACATGCCAGCACCCCCCCCCCCCAAAAATGCTGATTTTTCTAATTCAAACATATTCTAAAAAAGAAAATTGCTGTCTTGCAAGGATAATATCATATCTTTTAGAATCTGCACTTGCTAAACAGATTATTTTGAACTCTAATTAAAACTCTCAGGACCTGTAACAACCAAGTACTCCTTACAAGTTTTTATATACTTTATCATGAAAATATTCAAGACTTATTTCTACTTTTACATTTAAACTAATTAACTAGAGGTCAACTGGTTGTCAAAGGCCACAACATATTAAAAGAGAGAATCCAACCCTAAAATAATCAACAAAATACTTTTTTTAAAAAGCAATTCACTTTTTAAAAATGATTGGAATTTTGTTTTTAAAGACAAGTTAAAATGAAAATAAAATCTTCCTTCTAAAGTAATTGTTTTACAATAATAAATGTGAAGTGAAGTTCCTTTAATCAATTAGCCAACTTTTCAGGAAGGAAAGGAACCCTAGTAATGCAGTGATTAAGCACTTGGATGTGAAATGGAAAGTGTAGTGGTTCAAACCCACCAGCTGCTCTGTGGGAGAAAGGTGAGGCAGTCAATTTTTATAAAGATCTACAGCCCTGGGAACCTTACTGGGCAGTTCTACTTTGTCTTAAAGGATTGCTATGAGTCACAATTCTACTCAACAGCAATACATTGGTTTTGGTTTTGGTTCAGGAAGAAAAATGAAGAAAGGGGATGGAAAACCAGTAGATCCTTCTATAGGACTTAACTACTTGTGGAGGAAGATGGATGTTCTTTCTTCTGTAACCCAATCTACACAGAAAGTACAATAAATATAACCACTAATGGGAGATGGTCAAATAGATAATTATACAAATAGTATAATATAAGTAAGTTGTTAATTTTTATCCAGTCGGTTCCTACTCAAGTAACCCTCTATGTGCATAGTAGAACAGCTGCATGGGGTTTTCAAGTATGTGGCCTTTTGAACCCTGGGTTGGTTCTAATCACTAGCCTTTTTGCTCCTAGTTTAGTTCTGAACCATTTGCACCACCCAGTAACTCAGAAAAAGAGCTAGAAACCTATTTCTCTTATCATCAAATTTAAAGTTTTCAGTAGTATGTTTTTAAACCACTATTTAATTGGCCAGAAATAATAAGCCAAAACTCTAAAGGACTTTGTTGTTGTTGTTGTTGTTATTGTTAGGTGCCATCGAGTCGGTACAGACTCATAGTGACCTAATGCACAGCAGAACAAAACACTGCCCGATCCTGGGCCAACCTCACTATTGTTGCCACGCTTGAGTCCATTGATACTGCCACTTGGCCATTCCATCTCGTTGAGGGCTTGTTGCTGTTGTTGTTATGTGCCGTTGAGTGGGTTCGGATTCATAGCAACCCTGCACAGGGTTTCCAAGGATGTACATCTTTACTACGGGAGCTGAAAGCCTCATCTTTCTCTTGCGAACAGCTGGTAGTTTTCGAACTGCTGACCTGGAGGTTCGCAGTCCGATTCGTAACCACTACGCTACATTGGGGCTTGTTGTTGTTGTTGTTATGTGCGGTGGAGTCGGTTCCAACTTATAGCGACCCTGTACAGAGTTTCCAAGGCTGTAAATCTTAGGGGGCTTAGAGCATATCAAAATAACATAAAGCTGATATAGACAGACTTGATGGAAGTTAAAAGATACTAAAGTAGTTTGGAGGCTTAGTGTGACACTGTGGGATAGAAACTTGACAGGAATTTCGGTTTGAACCTAAAGGTTGGAGGTTCGAACTCACTAGCCGCTCCTCAGAAACCCTACACGAGGTCACTGAATCGGAATCAACTTGACAGCATTTAACAACAAAAGTAGTTTGGATACAGATTTTAATCTCCAATGTGTTAAGCGTTAAGAACTCAGTAAGTATACCTTTAATTTGTGTGAATTCTATTGGTATTAAATGCCACTGAGCCCGTTCTGACTCATAGTGAGTGACTGTATAGGGTTTCTGACGATCAGTTGGTGTTTTTGAACCAATGACCTTGCAGTTAGCAGTCTATTACTTATCTTACAGTGTCACACAATGCTAATTGTACCAAAAAGGAAAAATTATGATGCAAAACTTTAAATACTTGTTTTAATGTAGTATTATTGAGAATATTCAATTATTCCATTTAGAATAATTGAAAATGGCATGTTGCAAATTGTTTAGAAGTAAATAATCATGCATGGCCTAACTTCTTAAGGAATGTCGCTTAACTTTTTTAAATAATTACAAATGTTTAAACAAGGTGGAAGAAAAGCTTAGTTTATCCATTCTCAAATTAATAGACAATTTGGGTAGTTCTGAGTTTGAGACTATTTATTTGTGCTGAAGTCTATGTATGATTTTATTTTATTTTTGGAAAATTTTTAAATGGAATGGATGATTATTTGGTAGGTACATATTTAACCTTTAAAATTTAGGTATTGCTAACCAATATATTTGTTGTTTCTACGTGCCATCAAGTCGATTCCGACCCATAGTGACCCTATATAGGGTTTCCAAGAAGCAGCTGGTGAACTTGAACTGCCAACCTTGCAGTTCAAATAACTTTGTAGTCTGGAGCATTAACCCACAGCGCCACATAGGAAATTTTTGTATATTGATGATATATGTCCTAAAACATTGATAATCTCTTCTTATTTCTAACTGGTTTATAGTTTTGCATACTTTTACTGGAATAGTCTGCAAATGAGAGCTATTCAGTTGACCCCAAAAACTTTAAGGTGTGTGGAATAATTACTTGGGTTTTTTGTACATTACTAAGTTTTAAGATTGTATTTATGTGGTATGTACTAAACTATAGAGGCTATAAACATAAATAAATTGAAATCCAAATGACTAAATAAATACATGAAGAGATGTTAAATATCTTCCGTAGTCAGAAAAAAGAAAATAAAATATCTTAAAAACGATTTAACATTGACTTTAAAAAGACATTTCAGAAGGTATATTGTTGTTGTTAAGCGTGTCAAATCTGTCCCTATTCATAGTGACTCTACATAAGGTTTCCAAGGAGCAGCTGGTTAGTTTGAACTGCTGAAACTTGTGATTCAAACTGACTTTGTGGTCCAGTGCTTTATCCAACAATGCCACACCAGGACTCCAACGAAGGTATAGTAGCATTAATAAGTATTCTTCCTATTGATGCTATGTGTGCCCTGGTGTGGTGCTGTAGAATGAGCAGACTGCTAACCAGAAAAGTCGGCAATTCAAATGCATCAGCCATTCTAAGAAATCCTATACAGAGTTCATATAAATTGGAACTGATTTGACAGCACACAACAACAACATTAGTGTTATATAGAAATAGGTATTCTTGGTGCTAGTATGTAAACAAATATCTCTCATAGTTCTAACTACCTGTTTATAGCACACTGATGCTTGTTGCATAAAGTACTTTAGGATATGTATCCATTTTAAAAAATGCAATGTGATAGCATATACATTTTACCAACATGAAGTACTTCAATAATTTGTTGGAAAAAAGAAAGAAAGAAAGACAATGAAATACAACCATAGAATCAAAGTGAAAATGAATATGTAGCACATTTCAGGAATAAAAGTAGAAACTATCATTAATAATAACTTATCAATAGTAGGAGTCCTGGTGTGGCGTTGTAGGTTCAGTACTTGGAAAACTTATACAGGGTTGCTATGAGTCAAAATTGATGACACTTAACAACAGCAGCACCATATTGTTACGACTCATAGCAACCCTATCCAAGGTTTCTGAGAAGCAGCTGGTGGGTTTGAACTGCCAGCACTGTGATTCACAGTCCAGTGCTGATCCTACAGTGCCACACCAGAAGCCCCTATTGTTGTTGTTATGTGCCTTGGAGTCGGTTCCGACTCATAGCGCCCCTATACAGGGTTTCAGAGGCCGTACATTTTTACAGGAGCAGAACGCCTCATCTTTCTCCCGCTGGTAGTTTTGAACTGCTGACCCTGAGGTTCGTAGCCCGATTCATAACCACTACGCTACCAGAGTTCCTTGCCCCTATTAGTTGTCCTGAATTTAATACATTAGCTTAAAGTAAGAAATTTTCTTTATTTTTAAAATGGGAGCTCTCAGGGTCCCTGGGGTTTATATTAGAAAGACTGTGCAATTTTATTTTGTGTCTTCAATATCAATATTTCTATATAAAATATACTAATGAAGACAGTCATTTTGCCATGTATACTTAACAAATAGCACAAACCTGGTTGTTTATCTCAGACTTCCAATTTCCCAAAACAATAAGACAAAGATACAGTACACTGCCTTTAATATTTGAACCGAAGCTTGACTCTACTGTGTTCACATTTATTTTTATTTAGCCCTACTAAAGCAGTAAAGTATAAAATTCATATTTCCCTTATGCTTACTGTATTCCATGCTCCAAAGCAACTTGCTTTGGAGACATTCACACGTGAGAGATAAAGAGGAGGAGGAATTTACTACATAGTTAATGTTTTAATTGAAGTGGTTTGACTAGTTCCTATGTAAGTGAATCCAAGAGCTCACAGGTGTCTCCAGAAATTGTTCTCTTCCTTTTATCTCTGGCTACTACTTTCCATGCTATTGGCTCAATGTCAAAGCAGATTATTGTTTAATAGTGAACTCTGGTAGTACTAATTTATTTGTATTATCTCTGCAGGAAACAATGTTTCCAGTAGAAAGTCCCTGCAAATATTTGATGCGTGTGGGTTATACATTAGTGGTTATGCATTAGTTATTCTTGTTGTTAAGTGCTGTCAAGTCAGTTCCGACCCATAGCGACCCTGAACAGGGTTTCCAAGGCTGTAAATCTTTATGGGAGCAGAAAGCCTCATCGTTCTCTCACAGATCAGCTGGTAGTTTCGAACTGCTGACCTGTGGTTCACAGCCCGATTCATAACCACTATGCTACCAGAGCTCCTTATACATTAGTTAGTAGAGGAAATATGTCCAACCATGGGATTTGGAAAGATGCATAGGCTATTCAGCCCTGCTGGGACCACAGCCTAAGCATAGAGATGTTTGTTGTCCAGAGGATTTTTAGAATACTATCACCACAAGTCATGGATGCTGAGCAACCAACAATAGCTTGTGTTGATAACAATCAGTAGTGTGAAACATAAACAAGTTACTTATCTCATTAAATCTGTTTCCTTACCTTTATAATGATGATAAATACCTTTATAGTTGGAAATTTGGGAGACAGGTACCAAAATTTGGCAAATAAGTACAAATATGGACATGTTCCATATCTGTGCCATTACAAAGAGAGATGCCCCAAAAGAATGTGGCAATTATTGAACAATATCATTAATATCACATATAAGTAAAATTCTGCTGAAGATAACTCAAAAACAGCTGAAACTGTAAATCCTCACCACTGGACCAATAAATATCATCTTGATCAATGGAGAAAAGATTGAAATTGTCAAAGATTTTATTTTGCTTGGATCCACAATCAACTTCATGGAAGAAGCAGTCAAGAAATAAAAAAGATCTATTGCATTAGGCAAATCTACTGCAAACGATCTCTTTAAAGTGTTGAAAAGCAAAGGAATCAGTTTGAGGATTAAGGTGAGCCTAACCCAAGCCATCGTATTTTCAGTTGCCTTATATGCATGTAAAGTTGGACAGTGACTTAGGAGAACCTTAGGAAAATAGATGCATTGAGTTATGGTATTGGAGAAGAATATCATGGATTGTCAGAAGAAAAACAAATCTGTCTTGGAAAAAGTACAGCCAGAATGCTCTTTAGAAGCCAAAATGGTAAGATTTTGTCTTTCAGACATATTATCAGGAGGGACTAGTTTCTGGAGACGAATATTATGCTAAGCAAATTGGAGCATCAGTGAATAAAAGGAAGACTCCAATGTGATGTATTGGCACAGTAGCAGTAGCAATGGGCTCAAGCACAACAACAAATGTGAGGATGACTCAGTAACGGGCCATGGTTTGTTATTTTGTGTGCAGCATCACTATGAGTCAGAACTGACTTGGAGACACCTAACAACTACACCAGTAGATTGTTACGAGCACTAACTATTTCCACACTAATCATATGTATGGGAAGCTCCAGTTGTATCACTAGTGTGCTGCAGATGCTCTAAACTGAACTTACTAGGAGGGTAACAGGTAGTAAAGATTGTATTGGATGACACTGTCAGAATGGGTGACACCAAAATTATTGTCTATAAAATTGTTGTACATGTGTAGTGCAGTGATCTATTTTATATGACTCTTGTGCCTATAGTCTATTACTGAACAACATTTTTTTTTCCCTGATGGGTCTGCCTAAGAGAAGGTGAGTGAAGATGTTTATAGAAGATGTTTATATGATTCCGTTGTGAGTAGCTACTAACAGAGTTCATTGTGATTGTAAAAATTCAAAACTCTAACGTATGTAAAATGAGACATCTCAGAAGCAGGAACAGGGGATCTCATCATAGTCAAGAAGAAAGGGCCAGGAGTGGAGGACATGTGTTAGATCCTGAGATCCTTACACATAGAGCTTACTCAATCCAGGGACAGAAAGCTGTGTCACCGGAGGACTCGCAGAGGTGTCACAGAAGAACAGCAGCAACAAGAACAAGTGAATGAAACAGTGTGGTGGGCTTAAGGCTCACAAAGCAAGTGAGTGGTTTGAGGTAGGACGTTTAATTGCAGGGTGATTCTAGACACTTTCCTGGGGGAGCTAGTTTTTCTGATCCAAAGAACTAGAGCCAAGTTCCTTCTGGCTGAGACTTACGGAGAAGTGGTGTCCCTATGGACATTTATCAACTGTCCTTAAAGATCCTTGTAAGATTGTCCTGACTGTGGACACAGCTGAGGAGAGTCTGTCCTGACTGGAACAAGTGTGTCCTGAGCAATCCTGACACTCAGTTGTAACCTGTTAACTACCATAAAAAGCCCATAACTGTGAATATGGTGTCTGACTTCTGTGTAGTCATTGCAAGGAACTATGGAACGCAGATGATAAATAGAAAGTGTGGTACTACATTGGACTGGAAAGTCATTTTGAACTGCAAGGTAGGTAGTTCAAGTTCACCAGCCACTCCTTAGAAACACTCTATAGGGTTGAAATGAGTCAGAACTGACTTGATGGCACTTAACAACAACAAATAGGAGGGATGGAACCCTGGTGTGGCACTCCAGGTTAATGCACTGAACTGCAAGGTTGGTTTTCAAATTTACCAGCTGCTCTTTGGAAATATTATATAGGGTTGTTAAGAGTCAGAACCGACTCAATGGCACTTAACAACAACAACACAATGGGAGGGATGGTAGGTGCCATTTTCTGCAGCATATTTCAGCAGAAATTTATTATTACACATCCAACAAACCCAAAATGGAGATCTGTTGGTACTGTAGGATAACACTGCACTGCTAACCACAAAGTCACTGGTTCAAACCCACCAGCAACTCCTTAGGCAAAATAAGTGCCTGCTCCCATAAAAATGTACAGTCTCAGAAAACCCTAGGGTCACTAGGGATTGGAATCAACTTGCTTGCAAGGGATCAAACGTGGAACTGAATCCACAACCAGGTATCAACTTTCAGCTAAAAAATGTTACATATCTTTCAATCACTTCAGAAAGAAAGACACTATGCACAACAGAACAAAACATTGCCCATTCCTGCACCATCTCTGCCACCATTGTTATGTTTCAACTCATTGTGGCAGTCAAGGTTTCATAAGACTGGACCCTCCGTTTAGCATGTCCGTACAACTGATTGGAAGTCTCGCCCCCTTTGCATCTATGGAACATTCTGGCTGTACTTCAAAGACAGATTTGTTCATTCTTCAAGCAGTCCATATTACTATCAAAATTCTTTGCCAATAGCAAAATTCAAATGCATCAAGTCTTTTCTGGTCTTCCTTATTAATTATCCAGCTTTCATATTCATATGAACTGATTAAAAATAACATGACGTAGGTAAGGCACACTTTATCTCTCACAGTTATATCTTTGCTCTTACACATTAGAAAGATCTTGTGCAGCGTATTTGCCGGGGTCTGACCTCGACATAGTTGTCACTAGTTTTTTGTTCACCAGGAGGGGAGATCCAGCGGCGATAGGGATAGCGAAAGAATACACAGACAAACAGAAGAAGGGAGACAAT
>NW_006408535.1:1713666-1718895 GCF_000296735.1 Chrysochloris asiatica
GGCTTTAGGAAAATATCACATTTATCTGTGGATTTTCAAAGGCTCCAGTGTATTAATTTAATATATATACCTGAATATTAAGATGAAAGCAATTTTCCATTAACTGCCAGTGGCCTCATTTGTTACACTCAGCCCTAGAGGGCCTCTAACCTCTGACTAGTCTTACACGGTCTGCAACACATATTGTTGCTGTTGTTGTTGTTAAGTGCTATGGAGTCAGTTCTGACTCATAGCAACCCTGTATAGGGTTTCTGAGAAGCAGATGGTGGGTTTATACCACTGACCTTGTGGTTCACAGTCCAGTGCTGATCCTACAGCACCACACCAGCAACTCAAATCAGTTCTGACTCATAGCAACACTATGCACAACAGAATAACACATTGCCAGGTCTTGAGCTATCCTCACAATTGTTATACTTAGCTCATCACTGGTATCATTGTGCCAGCCCATCTCATTGGGGGTCTCTCTCTTTTTTACTGATCAAGCATGATGTCCTTCTCCAGGGACTGGTCCTTCCTGAAAACATTTCCAAAGCATGAAAGATGAAGTCTCACAATCCTGGCTTCTAAGGAGCATTCTGGCTGTACTTTATCCTATACAGATTTGTTTTCCTTCTGGCTGTCCATGCTACTTTCATTATTCTTCTCCAACATTGTAACTCAAATGCATCAATTCTTCTACTGTTTTCCTTATTCATTGTCCAAATTTTACACACATATGAGGCTATTGAAAACACACATTTTAGTCCTCAAATTTATGTCTTTGCTCCTAAACACTTTGTAGAGGTCTTGTGCAGCAGATTTGACCAATGCAATATGTCATTTGATTTCTTGACTACTGCTTTCATTGTGGATCCAAGTAAAATGAAGTTCTTGACAACTTCAATCTTTTGTTTATTTATCACGATAGTATTTATTTGTCCAGTTGTGAAGATTTTTGTTTTCTTTACACTGAGGTCCAATCTATACTGAAGACTGTAGTTTTTGATCTTCATCAATATTTCAAGCCTTCTTTGTCGCTAGTATGCAAGATCGTATAATATACATGTTGCAGGTTGCTAATGTGTCTTCCTCTGATCCTAGTGCCATGCTCTTCTTCATATAATCCAGCTTCTCAAGATTATTTTCTCAGAAGATTGTGTAAGTATGGTGAAAGGATAAACCCTAATGCACACCATTCCTGATTTTGAAATATTCCGTAGCCCCTCGTTCTGTTTGAATGAATTGGTTTATGTACAGGTACCTCATGAGCATAATTAAGTGTTCTGAAATTCCCATTCTGCTCAAGGTTATCCATTACCTATTATGTTACACATAGTCAAATGCCTTTGCATAGTCAATAAAACACAAATAAATTTCTTTCTTGTATTCTATCTTTCAGCCAAAACCCATCTGACATCAGCAATAATATCCCTCATTCCTCGTTTCTCTTTTGAATCTGGTTTGAATCTCTCTCTGTTCCTTTTGGTGTATATTGCTGAAACCTCTTTTGAATTATTATATGAAATTTTTTTTCTTGCACATGATATTAATGATACTGTTCAATTAATCCCTCATTTCTTTGGGTCACTGCTTTTCAGAATGGGCATGAATACAAATCTCTTCCAATCAGTTAGGCAGGTGGCTATTTTCCAAAATTCTCAGCACACATGAGTAAGCGCCTCCAGACTGTATCAGTTTATTGAAATATTTCAATTTGTATTATTTCAATTCCTGCAACCTTGTTTTTTTGCCAAAGTGTTCAGTGTGGCATGGATTTCCTCCTTCAGCATAATTAGTTCTTGATTATATGGTACCTCTTGAAAAGGTTAGACATAGACCAATTATATTTGATACAGTACATTCTATATGTTATTGTTGATAAGTGCTATTGACTCTGTTCCAACTCATAGTGATTGTATAGGGTTTTAGAGGCTTGACTAAAGAGTTTGAAAATTGAACAGTGAGTAAGGAATGCCATAGAATAATTGATGCACTTGAATTATGGTGTTGGAGGAGAATACTAAAATTAACAATGGACTTCCAAAAGAACAAACCAATCTTTGTTGGAAGAAGTACAGTCAGAATACTCCTTGGAAGACAGGATGGCCAGACTTTGTCTCTCCTATTCGGACATATTATCAGGAAGGACCATTCCCTGGAGAAGGAAATCATGTTTGGTAAAGTGGAGGGTCCGATAAAAAGAGGAAGATCCCCAACAAGATGGATTGGAACAGTGGCAGCAGTGATTCTGTGCAGGGTCCCTTAGGAATGGTGGCTGGTGTGGTTTGCAGTCCAGTATATATATATATGGATTCCTGGTGTGGCGCTTGGGGCTAATGCATCAGACTGCTAAGTCATTTGACTGCAAGGTCGGTGGTTCAAGCTCAACAGCTGCTCCTTGGAAACCCTCTACAGGGTTGCTATGGGTTGGAATCAACTCAAGGGCACTTAACAACAACATATATATATATACAGAGAGAGAGAGAGAAAAGGAGATTTCAAGAAAAAGACTTAAGGCATTTGTGGAGGCTAGCAGGTTCAAAATCCATGGGCCAAATATCCGATATATGGTTGGAGGAACCTCTTGACTCATGTGGTTACATGGACTGATAAATATAAAATCAGTAGGTCAAATGGTAGGTTTGTAGAGTCCCAAAGTAATAAGGTCAGATGTCAGTCTGCTAGCTCACAGGAAGTGGGGAAGTTGGAGAATCCCAATATCTACAGTTCAGACATTTGGCTGCTGCCTCAACTCTGAAGAACTGAAGTTAGAGGATGACAAGTCACATACAAGATGTAGAGTGAGGAAGATTTTCCAGAACACCCATATTTACTGGAAGCAGTTCACATCTCCCAGGAAATTGATTGGATTTTAAACTCATTGTTCACATAAAAGTCACAAAATGAAGACCTGTCCAATGTTGGTCAAACCACTGAGAATCATAGCCTAGGCAAGTTGACATATATCACTAGCCATCACAGTCCATGTAATCACATGAGTCAAGATCGCTCTATGAGCTGTAACCTTGCAGTTCAAACTGACCTTATGGCTCATTATCCTATAGCACTATGCCAGGACTCACTCTCACTCTCTCTTTATATCCATATGTGTGTGTGTGTGTATATATATATATATATTTTTTTTTTTTTCACTCCTCCCCTGGCATGGCACTGTGGATTAATGCACCAGACTACATATTTGGCAGTTCAAGTTCACCAGCTGCTTCTCAGAAACCCTATACAGGTAGCTGTAGGTCGGAGCCAACTCAATGGCACCTAACAACAACAACAAATATATATATGTGTGTGTGTATGTATATATATATATATATACTATTATTGTTGTTAACTGCCATCAATTCAGTTCTGACTCATAGTGACCCTGTACAGGGTTTTCAAGGAGTGGTTGGTGAGTTTGAACCATTGACCTTTTGGTTCAAACTGACTTTAAGGTCCAGTGCTTTAATCCCACAGCTCTATACCATATATAAATATAGATACATATACATTGTTGTTGTTGTAAAGTGTTATGTACTTGGTTTCAACTCATAGTGACCCTGTATATGATATCTGAGGCTTTAAATCTCTTTGCAGGAGCAGAAAGCTTCATTTTTTTTTCAAAAGCAGAAAGCCTAGCCACCGTGCCCCTAAACATAGACATTGTTGTTGTTACATGTCATCAGGCCCACAGTGCCACACCAAGACTATAGATGTCTATGTCTATACATATTTCAGACATAAACATATATATTTGAAGGGGTCCTGGGGGGCGCTGTAGGACTAACATTAAACTGCTAACCACAAGCTTGGAAGTTCAAACCCACCAATTGCTCATTGGAAGTAAGATGAGGCTTTCTGCTCCTATAAAGATTTAGGTCTCAGAAACCCTATACAGGCTTGCAATTAATCTGAATCAACTTCATGGCAGGGGGATATATATCTACATCTATCTATCAATTTATCTCTCTATCTATCCATATATATGGAGTCCTGGTGTTGTTCTGCAGGATAATGTGCTAGACTGTACAGTCAGTTTGAACAGGAAGTTTGGTGGTTCAAACCCACCAACTGCTCCTTGGAAACCCTATACAGGGTCACTATGGGTCAGAACCAATTTGACAGCACTTAACAACAATATATATACAGGCTTCAAAAAGCTCATGGAAAAAGATAAATACATTATAATTCCTTTTTATCATGAACTTCTTGAAGCACCCTTAGGTATATATGTGGCGCTGTGGGTTAATGCGCCAGACTGCAAAGCCGTTTGAACTGCAAGGTTGGTGGTTCAAGCTCACCAGCTGCTCCATGGAAACCCTATCCAGGGTCGCTATAGTTTGGAACCTACTTGATGGCACTTAACAACAATATGTATGTATATATATACATATATGTTTTTGTTTTGTTTTTTTAAAGAGAGAGAGAAAACTCTCATAGCACAGTGGTTACGAATCAGACTGCTAACCTGAAGGTCAGCAATTCAAAACTATCAGCCATTCCATGGGAGAAAGAGGAGGCTTTCTGCTCCCATAAAGATTTACAGCCTTGGAAACCCTATGCAGGGTCATTATGAATTGGAACTGACTCCACAGCATACAACCAACCAACATATACATATATGGTAGGATGCTGTGGTTAATGTACTGGACTGCTAAGTCAATTTGAACCACAAAGTCAGTAGTTAAAGCTCACTAGCCACTCCTCAGAAACCCACTCTGATTCAGAACTGACCCAAGTCCTGGTGTAGCACACTAGACTGCTAACCACAAGGTCAGAGGTTCAAACCCTCCAGCTACCCCTCAGATACTCTATACAGTGTTGTTATGAGTCAAAATTAACTCAATGGCACTATGTGCTTATATATCTATATATGCAAATATATATAGTTGTTAAGTGCCATCTAGTCAGTTACACTTCACTTATTTTTCTTCTCCATAGATGAAAAAGCTAAGGCAAGCCTAATATGAAATATTGAAATAATAATACTTGTTTGAGCAGTGCAGTGCTCAGTGAATTATCTCAGTTAATGGAATAATGTAGGTAATATGTTTGATGTAATTTTGGCATACAAAGGACATTTATTTAATGATAGATATTATTAAGGTTATATTTTTTTATCATCATAATTGGCCAATGAATAAGAACATTCAGTTCAATACTTAATAGGTGAGCTGTTATAATATTTCAGGAAATACATATATCATTGCCATAAACAATTAAAATATATTTTATTGTAGAAATAAAATA
>NW_006408535.1:1718995-1731472 GCF_000296735.1 Chrysochloris asiatica
TATAATTAAAATATAATACAATGATTTCTTTTAACTTCAAGAAATCAAGTAGGGCAGGATAATTTATTGAGATACTAATTTGTATTTTATTCTCCCTGTACTCTTCTTATATCTTTCAAATAGTAAATCAGATTGTTGCTTCCCTTGCAAGACAGAATTTTGTTGATGAGATAAATATTAGTAATCTGTGTACATCTTTCATTCTTGAATTTTTTTTCCAGAAGATTAATATTCTTGAGAGAATTTTGCTGATATAATAAAGTAAGAGTTGACTGACTTTCAATTTTGTGAGAAAAAGAGGGAAGATGCCCTAAATCTCCAAATTAATGACAGGGAAAATCATACGTGGTTAGCTCCCTTAAAGCACACAAGAATAGAAGTGAATTAGTATCTAGGATAATATCTGCATAGAGCCTAGACCTGGAGATTCAACTATCCCAGGCTGTCACTATCAAGAGAATCGCCCATCCATATACGGATCATAAAAGTGGAGCTGAAAACTTCAAAAGACCTTGTTATTGTTGTGTTAGGTTTCACCGAGTTCGTACTGATTCATAGTGACCCTATCCATAGCAGAAGGAAACACTGCCCAGACCTGCGCCAACCTCACAATCATAGCTGCATTTGAACCTGTTCTTGCTGCCACTGTGCCAATCCATCTCATTGGTGGTCTTCCTCTTGCTAATTGCCCAATGCAATATGTCATTTAATTTCTTGACTACTGCTTCCATGAGTGTTGATGGTTGATCTGAGCAAAATGAAGTCTTTGACAATTTTAAACTTGTTTCTATTTATATGGATGTGGTTTATTGGTCTAGTGGTGAGGATTTTTGTTTTCTTTACATTGAGGTGCAACCCATACTAAGGGCTGTCATTTTTTATCTTCGTCAGTAAATATTTTAAGTCCTCTTCACTGCAAGCAAGATTGTATCATCTGCATATCACAGGTTGTTACTGTGTCTTCCTTCTATCCTGATGCCACATTTTTCTTCATATAAACCAACTTCTTGAATTATATACTCATCATACAGATTGATTAAGTCTGGTGAAAGAATAAAATATTGACACACACCTTTGCTAATTTTAAACCATTCCGTGTTTCCCTTTTCTATTTGAACAACTGACTCTTGGTCTATGTACAGGTTCCTCATGAGCACAATTAAGTGTTCCAGAATACTCATTCTCTGTAATGTTGTCCATAGCTTTGCATAGTCAATAAATCACAGGTAAACATCTTTCTGGCATTGTCTGCTTTCAGTCAAGATTCATCTGATGTCAGCAATGATATCTTTGGTTCTACATCCTCTGTTGATTCTGGCTAGAACCGCTGGCAGTTCCCTGTCAATGTATGGTTACAGCCATTTTTGTATTATCTTTAGTAAAAGTACTTATAATCTGGGAAATCAGTAAATAGTACAACTGTGATGAACTAAAATATGAACATCGTTCTCCAGTTCCTGAGCATCACATAAGATGCTTTGATTCTTATACAATCATATTGGCATTGTTCATTGCTATTGAGTTAAATTATGATTTGTGGCAAATAAACATGTGCAGAGTACAACTCTTCCAAAGAGTTTTTTTTTAAGGCTGTGAACTTTCAGAAGCAGATAGGCAAGTATAGTCAAGTTACCTCTGGATGGATTCAAATAACCAAACTTTTTGCTAGTAGTCAACCTCTTAACCATTTGCACCAACTGAGAACCTTTGTACAACCAAGAAACTCATTGCTATTGAGAGGAATCTTACTCATAGTGATCCTGTATATGATTTCCATGGCTGTAAATCTTTACGGGAGCAGCATGTTTCATCTATTTCCTGTGAAGCAGTTGGTGGATTTGAACAGCCAAACTTATGGTTAGATGTCCAGTGCCTATCCTAAAGGGCTACCAGAACACTTTGAACACGATAATAAGGATAAAGTACCTTAGTTTTTCAGTGAGATTGATTTTCCTAACTTGCTATCAATATGCAGGTTCTCTGCCAGAATGAATCAGATTTAAAGAAAATTATATATACTTTTTAAAATGGGTATCACTTTCTGAATTATGAGAGGAAAAGTTTACACAGAGTTTAAAATTTTGTAATATATTATTAAAATCTATCACCTAAAATTTTCAAAATAGAAAAAAAATTCTTAAATATTACTGAAATAATAACTGATAGATAATGTGTAATGCTTCTTCTTGATGCTCTTGGCATTTCAGCCATTTTTGTTGGAAACCTTTTAAATCCTTTGCTTCATCCTTAGGAAATATGAGGAGCCCAGCAGGCAGGAGGTACCATTCACACTTTAGGAGGGTCCATTCATTCTATATTAACCCAAAGTTAGACCAAGTAGAGGCGAAGGCAATTTGAGCTTGTGATGGTAAACTTTCCGGAGCCAAGGTTTGGCAACAGTATGAATTTTTGACATGGTATCAATCTCTCTCTCTTTTTAAATATCTGTTTTTCAAAGGCTACACTTTAAAGTGGTCACTTAAAAATATTTATTTGAATTAAACATAGAAGTAGGAAAGGAGGAAAGAAAATCACTGAAGTATGAAATTGTCAAACTAATCTGAAATATATTCTACATCAGAAATGTCATCCCAAAGGGCTGCTTGATTAGAAGAGACATTTTGAGTTCAGTTAGTCAGCAACTCTGAGGACAGAGAGAGCTGCCAGTCTCAAAACTAGGTCTTGGAAATGATCATTCCGACTGGACTTCCTACTTAGAATTTGTATTTCTACCCCATATATATTGAATCAGAATCTATATTTTAACAAGATCCTTAGTTAACTGGGGGTTTTGTTAAATCGTAGATTCTGTAACAGCACATCCTGAGTGGAAATAAAAATTCTCAAAAGGGGATAGTGTTAGAGCGAATCTGTTCAAAACAGCCACTTTTCTCTGTTTAGCCTCCCTTATTAGTTGAAGTCCTATTGCCAAGGACCCGGTATCAACACCAGCCATTTTTATTGTTTTTTAAAATACTGCCTCTATAGTATATAAGGAGTCCTGGTTTGGCATTGTAGGATAACCACTCGATCAGAAGGTTGGTTTGAACTGCATGGTCGATGATTCAAACTTCCCAGCCACTCCCTCGGAAACCCTATACAGGGTTGTTATAGGTCAGAACCGACTTGACAGCAACAGCAGTATATATGGACTTCTGGTGGGGTGCTGTAGGATCAGCACTGGACTGTTCAACACAAGCCCACCCATAGTTCCTCAGAAACCGTATACAGGATCACTGAGTCAAAAGCGACTCAATGGCTGTGCCTAGTATCCTCCTAAATACTGGTTGGTGCCCCTTTAAGTGAAGAATCCCAGAATTCCAGCTTTCTACTTGGTTTGTTGTTGTTGTTGTTGTTAAGTGCCATCGAGTCAGTTCCGACCCACAGCGACCCTGTACAGGGTTTCCGAGGGTGTAAATCTTTACGGGAGTAGAAAGCCTCATCTTTCTCCCGCGGAGCGGCTGGTAGTTTCGAACCGCTGACCTTAAGGTTCGCAGCCTGATTCATAACCACTACGCTACCAGAGCTCTACTTGGTTTAGGTTTTGAAAATACCCTGGAAGTTCCCGCACTACTGCTTATTAAGACAGTGGTGATAGTGGTGGTTGTATGCCCTGAAGTCAGTTCTGACTCAGTAATCCTGTATAGGGTTTCTGTGGCTGTAAATATTTTCAGGAACAGAAAGCCTCAACTTTCTCTTGTGGAGTGACTGATGGATTTGATCTGCTAACCTTGCTGTTAACAGCTCAACTTGTAATCCATTATGCTATCAAGGCGCCTTTATTAAAGCTGTAGATATGTAAAATAAAAATTGATCTGACCCATGGTATACTCTTGTTCCTTCAGTTAGAGGGTGTTAGTGAGCTCCAAAGGAGCCTTGGTAGTGAAGTGGTTTATCACTGAACTGTTAACCAAAAGGTTAGAGTTCAAACCCACCAGCCACTTCACAGGAGAAAGATGAGGGTGACTTCCTTAAAGGCTTTCTTGTTGTTGTTAAGTGCTGACAAGTCATTTCTGACTCATAGTGGTCTTGTATAGGGTTTGTAAGGAGCAGGTGGTGAACTTGAACTGCTGACCTTGCAGTTCAAACCAACCTTGTGGTCCAGTGCATTAACCTGCCGTGATTACACCCTCAGAAAACTTACAGAGCAGTTCTCTGTTTTACAGGGTTGCTATGAGTAGGAACTGAGTCAATGGCAGTGGATTTGGTTTGGGTTTAGTGACCAGCATTAGTCTGTATCTCTTGCTGTTTTCTCAACAAGAGGAATTGTGTATTGAATTTGAGAACATCATTCAGCCCCTCTGCATGCGACTGGGAGTTGGGGAAGAGACAGGAGTACATTTCTGACCTGCACAAAGTATTTGCTCTTATTTTCTTAGTTTTAAGATATATATGCAAGATATTTATAGTGCTTTGATAATTTTAGTGTACATCTGAATGGGACAGAAGAGGCATAAGCAACAGACTCCTGCACACAAATGGGTAGAACACTTATTTTTATAAGTATACATGTTGTTTTTGTTAAGTGTCATCAAGTAAGTTTCAATTCATAGCAACCTTGTATAGGGTTTCCCTAGAGCTCCTGGTGTGTTTGAGCTGTCCACCTCGTGGTTAGCAGTCCCGTGTTAATCCTACAGTCCTACACTAGGACTGTTGATTAAAAACATTTAAACCAGGAATTCTGATTACTTTAGTCAAGAGCTTTATCCTTCAGATAAGCAACATAGCTCTGGGATAATTTCCCCCACAAAGCTTTTTTTTTTTTTTTTCCATCTTTTTTTTCAGTTTTCATTGATATTCTGTATACACTGAATGAATGTTGAATTGTTGAAATGATAGCTGAATGAATCAATTAGCTATAAAGTATAGAATTATGAGTTTTAAAATGATAAATAGGATGAAAAGTCTTATGGAAAGGAAGCCATTAAATTTGTTGACAACAGAAGAATCATTTGACTAACGAAGGAAATGAAAGTGTAAGATATTGTACCATAAATATATTTTAAATACCCTTGTGGCAATTTTTTCCATATAAATGACTTTAACTTATTTTAAATTGTTTTGCATTATACACTATTGATTGCATATTAAATAAAAGCTTTTAGGATACGGGGGCGGGGGGGGTGCGGAATGGACAATGTTCATTACCAACTACTTGCAACTCTAATTTATTTTCCTGAAAGCTCATGCTGCAAAGGATTAATTCTGGTATCTATTAATAGCTGTATTTCAAGAAAAAGTAGATATTGTACTGCAGGTACAAACCTGAGTCAGCATCTTGCAGTTCTGACTTAAAAATAAATTCTGTCAGTGTTTGTCTTTTTTCCTTGGAGCAGAAACAGGATACATGAACTTTCTATTAGTTTAAAAAAAGAGAAACAGATTTCTTAGCGGCATTGCAGGATAATGCACTGGATGACAAGTTTGGTTTGAACTACAATCGGTGCTTCAAACTCACCAGCCTCTTCTCGGAAACCATATACTGGGTTGCTCTGAGTCATAACTGACTTAACGGCACTTAACAACAACAACAGCAAGCTCAGCTGCAATAAAATATGCAATTATAGCAAAAAGAAAAAGATAGAAGAAAGAAAAGAAAAAAGAAATTTACCCCAGTTTCACTGGAAAGCATGCAATGTTTGTTTATTTTTTAATGAAAAGAGGTATATAGCTTCCTCTATATGCAGTATTCAGAGAAGGCAGAACTGACAGGCAAGTAGGAGAATCATTTATGGTTTGGGAATTGTGAGGTAAAAAAAGAACTTCAATTATCGACTAGCTATTGATGTTGAGGCACATTTTAATTTCACTCTTTTAAAAAGCAGTAAGTTATCACAAATATATCTCACCCAATTTTCAGTATTCCACAAAAAGAACATTGCTATTCTTATTCTGCCTTTTGTTTTATAGAATACTTGCTGTTGTTTTTGTCAGGTGCCTTCACACCAGTTCTTATTCATAGTGACTCCATGTCCAACAGAATGAAACCTGCCAGGTCCTGAGTTATAGTCACAACGGTTGCTATGTTTGAGCCCATACTCAGAGTCATTGAGTCAATCCATCTCACTGATGGTCTTCTACTTCACTACTTTACCAAGCACGATGTCCTTTTCCAGGCCCGTCTCATTGATGGTTCTCTTCTATTTCACTACTTTACCAAAAGCATGATGTCCTTTTCCAGGGACTGGTCTCTTCTGATTATATGTGAAATGAATTCTCAGCATCTTCTCTTCTAAGGATTATTTTGGCTGTACTTCTTCCAAGAAAAACTTGTTCATTCTTCTGGCAGTCTATGATATATTCAACATTCATTGCAAACACCATAATCCAAAGATATTGATTCATCTTCAATATTCCTTATTCATTGTCCAGCTTTCTCATGCTTATGAGGCAATTCCAAATACCATGGCATGGGTCAGGCACATCTTGGTCCTCAAGGTGACTTTATTTTTAATGCCTTAAAGATGTCTTTTCAAACATATGTCAGTACTTGCATATTTTATTTGTTTAGTGTTTTATAGACTATTTTGAGGTGTAGCTGATAAATTTGAACCATCAGCCTTGCAATTCAAGCCAACCTTGTAGTCCAGTGCTTATCTTACAGTGCCACACTGCTGGGGACAGCATACGCAGACCCTGGGTTGATCAGTGGCAGCCCCATTAAACCACCTCTGAATATAATCAGTTTAACCCAGATGTTCTTCTTCCTCCTGAAAGTATATAGGAATATTAAGAACAATGTAGCATTTTAGGTATAGATAAATGAAGGCCGGTGCCTGAGATCTTGCTTACAAACAGAAGTTTGCAAAGTGTACAGAGACAGCTTGGCTCCTTTCAGGAACCTTGCTTTATGTTAAGTATCCTTAAGAAACCGCACATTGCTACTCTAGATCATTTAAGCCTAAAAGTTAATATATAACAGCTTGATTGAGCCTTTTTTTTTCTGTAAAAATAAAAATGTTAGATTGTTAAGAAAAACTATGAAAATATCTTAAAAGTTGTTCCTGTGAATCATTATGTCCTGTTTTGAATTATTAATCACATTTCGGTTCCATATCCTGTCTTAATCACATCCTCCCTTTGTGACATCCTCCCTGAGTGAATTACATCCTTCCTTTGTAACAAACCCCTCCCTAAAAAAGAGAATAAAAGACTGAGGTAGAGTAAGTTCTGCAAGGCAATGCTGTGCAATGCTAGGCAAAATGTTTGCAGCTTGCATCATATCTGTGTGTCTGTCTTTTTTGTATATATTTCATCTCTCTCTTTCTCTGTCACTTTCGCCACCAGATCTCCCTTCTTCGTGACACCCACACTTCCTTGTCGAGGCGGGACCCCAACATAGGACCTCGACACCACACAAGGACTTGTTAATAGACTACTGTTGCTAAGAGCCATCTAGTTGGTTCTGACTCATAGCAACCCTGTATAAGGTAACAGAGGAGAAGCTGGAGAGTTTGCAGTCCAGTGCTGATACTGATCCTACCATAAAACACCAGGAGACTATTAAAGGCAAATAATGATAAAAACACTGATATATATGTTTTCCACTAATTAGGATGCTTGGTTAAGAAATAATTTAACAAAGCTACTACCAACTCATAGAATTTTATCAAAACTTTATTAGTTGACATGCATACCAGAAAGTGTCAAAAAGTTCATGGAAAAAAATGAATGAGGTAGAGGCAGGGCTTGATGGCAGCTAGGGTGGAGGTGCACTGAAGTTCGCCGTCAGCCATACCACATAAGACCAGGCAAAGCAGATCCAGGATGGAGCTACAAAACTCAGAACTACAGTAGTTGTTGTTGTTAAGTGCTTCAAGTCGATTCTGACCCATAGCAACCCTGTATAGGCTTTCCAAGGAGCAGCTGGTGAGAGCTTGAACCACTGATCTTTGCAGTTCAAATGACTTTGCAGTCTGACGCATTAGCCCATAGCGCCATATCAGGACCCCCAGAACCACAGAGATAGGAATATTTTAAAAATTTGAAGGCTTACAGCTAGTGGAACTTGAAACTGAAGTAAGAAATCATGTACTTTTGAAACTGCTGGGCTCAGAAGCCTGGAGCCAACAGCTTAGGCAAGACCAAGCAGCAAGACCAAGTGGAGAAGCAGGAACATCACGGAAAAAATGCTGCGGGAACCTTGGTGCAAAGGTGGACAATACATTTTGTCAGTTTTGCTTTGTTCTGATTGTCTTTTCTTTTCTTTTTTTTTGGTATTTGGTCATTGCTCCCCAATGTTTGCACACCTCCATTCTGATAAACTAGAGGGGGCGGTGTGCCTAAGCGAGTGGCCACATCACACTCTCACCACTGGTGGGTTCTTCTGCCATGCATGCATACAGATACTCAGCCCAAGAGCAGGCTTTGAATGTTTTTGTGTTTGTTTGTTTTTTTAAATACGGGAAAGGCCAGGTCAGGACTGTAGAAAGAGAAAGAGAGTTTAAAAACAAAATAGGCCAAAAATTAAAATAAAGCCTAGGGTATAGCATGACAACCAACAGTGGCATTTTGAAATCTCTCAGGCAGTTTTGAAAGCAAGAACATGAAGAGAGGACATTAAAGTCACATTCATATTAGGCTACAGATATATATATTTTCCTACTCTCCCTCTTCTCACTTTTCTGTGATTATGTACTGTAGTATTCAGTTTCGTTTACTTGTTGTTGTTGTTGTTGTTTGGGTTTTCTTTTTTGTTTTTCCTTGGGGTTTTTTTTGTTTGTTTTTTTTTGCTGGTGCTGTTTTGCTGTTTTATGCTCCCCCTTCTACCTTTGGGAGACCCTTTCTCTCCCTATATTACACAAAAAGAGACAGCAACTGCTGCCATATAGTCAAGCTACAATCACACTCTATAAAACACCAAAACCCAGGCAAGAACCAATTTCAACTGCCATATACCAGGGAGGTAGATAACACCTGTGAAAGTTACTCTGAGTTAAGCAATAAGAAGAGTGAAAAGGGAAGCCCACATCTGATCACATCTACCTAGAGGCAATCAGAAAGCATAAAAAAATGCCAAAACACACACTCAATTAAGTATTAAGACCACAGATAAACACTGAACATGTCCAAGAAGCAAAAGCAGATGACCATATCAGCACATGTCCAGAAACAAGATAAAATATCTGAGACAAATGACCTAGAGGTAGACCTGGACTCCATTTTGCAAGGAGGGGAGGTCTTTGAAGTGCCTGAGAAGGAATTCAGAAAAATGATTATAAAATGTTTCAAAACACTTTACAATGGAGTTGAGAAAAATAAGGAAGAAGTTGGTAAAGTGCTACAGGTACAATCACATAAGATAGATACAACAGTGGAAACAATTCAAAACCTACAGAAAGAGGACCAAACGATCAATAATAGAATATCAGAAATAGACAATACTCTGAAAGGGTAAAGGAGTAGAAGAGATGGAAGGCAGAACTAGTGAGCTGGAAGACAAATCTCTCAATACCACTAAGATAGAAGAGCAAACAGAAAAAAGCATGAAAAAATCTGAAGAAGGTCTAAGAATGTTGGACAACATGAAGATGAATAACTTAAAAATTATCGGCATTCCAGAACAAGAAGAACCACACAAGTCCACAGAGGAAACAATTGAAGAACTGCTGGAAGAAAATTCCTGTAACGTCCTGAAAAGTGAAAAGAAAAACTTTCAAGAAGCTCAACGAACCCCAGGAAGGATAGACCCCAAAAGAAAATCACTGAGACATATCATAATCAAGCTCTCCAAAATCAAAGATAAGGAGACATTTCTGAGAGCAGATAGGGAAAATAGAAGTGTTACATACAAAGGCAAACAAGTCAGATTAAGCAAGGATCTCTCAGCAGAAACCTTGCAAGCAATAAGGCAATGGGGAGACATATATAAAACCATGAAAGAAAAAAATAGCCAACCAAGAATCCTTTATCCAGCAAAGCTGTCAATCAAATACAATGGTGTAATCAAAACATTCCAAGATAATCAAAACATTCTAAGGGATTTTGCCAAAGTCAGCCCTGTGCTACAAAACATCCAAAATAGAGTTCTGTGGACTGAGAACCAACAAGAACAGAAAACAACCAGAGATTGATATATGTGGCAGCCCCTCCCAGAATTCAATCAACAGAAGGAAGAGTTGAGAAAAGAGAATCTGGGATGTCAGTCTATGATCAAAACAATTACAATGTAAAAGAAGGGATACAGGTAGGAACAGAGATTCAGATGGTGGAAGATCAAGTCGATTACAGAATAAAATAGACTGCACTAAATGGAGAGAAAAGATAATGGACTACAAGGCAACCTCAAAGAAAATTAACACTTCACAACATACCAAGAAAATGAAAATCCAAAAAGAACATGGAAACATTAAAACTATGAGGAAACCCAAAAGAAAGAACACAAAAAGCATGAACTCAACAAAGGAAGACACACAGAACAAAGAAAGCAGCAACACCACACACACACACACACACACACACACACACACACACAACCCAACAACATAAGGGCAGCAATTAATCCATACCTATCGATAATTACACTGAATGTAAATGGATTAAATGCACCTATTAAGAGACGGAGAGTGGCAGAATGGATAAGAAAACAAGATCCTTCAATATGCTGTCTGCAAAAGACACATCTCACACACAGAGACAAAAATAGATTAAAAATCAAAGGATGGATAAAAATATACCAAGCTAATTACAATAAAAAATAAACAGGGATGGCAGTACTAATCTCTGATAAAATAAACGTTAAGGCAAAAACCAGATGGAAATTATCTCATGATTAAAGGGACGATGGAACAAGATGACATAATCATAATAAATATCTATACTCCCAATGAAAGAGCTTCAAAATATTTAAAGCAAACTCTAATAGATTTGAAGAAAGAAACAGTTGCATCTACAATAATAGTGGGTAATATTAATACACTGCTTTAAAAAATGGATAGAACAACCAGAAAGAAACTTGACAGAGACACAGAAGAAATAAACAACACAATTAATCAATTGGACCTCATAGATGTGTACAGAGCATTCAACCCAACAATAGCACAATAAGCATTCACTTCCAGTGTACATGGAACATTCTCCAGAATAGACCATGTGTTAGGCCTCAAAACAAATCTCCATAAATTTACAAATATCAATACTACAAAGCATCTTCTCAGACCACAGTGCTATAAAATTAGAAATCAACAATAGGAAGACCAAGGAAATTAAGTCAAATACATGGAAACTGAATAACAATCTGCTGAAAAGCAACTGGGTAGTAGAAGAAATTAAACGTGAATTCACAAAGTCCCTAGAAACAAATGAGAATTAAAACACAACATGCCAAAGTACGTGGGACATGGCACAAGCGGTGCTGAGAGGACAATTTATTGCAATAAACACACACATCCAAAAAGAAGACAGAACCAAAATTAACACATTAACATATCATCTACAACAATGAGAAACAGACCAACAGGGGGAACCTACAGCCACCAAGAGAAAAGAGATAAAGATTAGAGCAGAAATAAATGAGATAGAAAACAGAAAAACTACAGAAAGAATCTACAGGACAAGAAGCTGTTTCTTTGACAGGATTAACTAAATTGATAGATCATTGACAAACCTAACAAAAGAAAAGAGGGAAAAGCCACAAACAACATGCATTACAAACCACATGGGCAATGTCACAACGGACCCAAAGGAAATGAAAAGGATAATAACAGAATACTATGAAGAGTTGTACTTCAACAAATTTGGAAACTTAGAAGAGATGGATAAAATTTTAGATAAACATGACCTACCTAAATGTACACACAGTAAAGTAGAAAACCTGAGCAGACCCATAACAAAAGAAGAAATTAATCAGGTCATCAAAAGACTCCCAACCAAAAGAAGTCCAGGCCCAGATGGCTTCACATGTGAGTTCTACCAAACATCCAAGGAAGAGCTGTCACCAATTCTACTCAAATTATTCCAGAAGATAGAGGAGGATAGAAAACTTCCTAACATATTTTATGAAGCAAGCATAACCCTCATACCAAAACCAGGGAAGGACGTCAGTAAGAAAGAAAATTATAGACCAATATCCCTCATGAACATCGATGCAAAAATTCTCAACAAAAATCTAGCCAACAGAATCCAGCAACACATCAAAAAGATAATACATCATGATCAAGTGGAATTCATATCAAGGAAGCAAGGATGGGTCAACATTAGAAAAATGATCAACGTTATCCACCATATAAATAAGAAAAAAGAAAAGAACCACATGCTCATATTGACTGATGCAGAAAAGGCATTTGACAAAATCCAACATCCATTCCTGATAAAAACACTCAACAACATAGGAATTGAAGGGAAATCCCTCAACATAATTAAGAGCATTTATAGTGACCCAAAAGAATGCGGAAATCATCGGACAATCTCTTTGATATCTCAAGTGAGTAAAGTTTTGCTAAAGGTAATACAGAAACGGCTACAATCATACATTGACAG
>NW_006408535.1:1732987-1744713 GCF_000296735.1 Chrysochloris asiatica
TGGCAGGATATAAGATCAACCTACAAAAATCAGTTGGATTTCTCTACACCAAAAATGACAACATTGAAAAGGACATTAGGAAAGCAATACCATTTACAACAGCCACCCAAAGGATGAAATATCTAGGAATAAATGTAACCAGAGAAACAAAGGACCTATACAAAAAGAAACTACAAAACACTACTACAAGAAACCAAAAGAGACCTACAAAAATGTACCATGCTCCTAGATAGGAAGACTTAACATGATGAAAATGTCCATACTGTCCAAAGCAATTTACACATATAATGCAATCCCAATCCAGATTCCAACAACTTTCTTAAAAGAGATGAAAAAAACAATTACAAACTTTATATGGAAAGGAAAGAGACCCAGGATAAGCAAAGGCCTGCTTAAGAAGAAGAATAAGATTGGAGGTCTCTCAATCCCCAACTTCAAAATTTACTACACTGCTACAGTGGTCAAAACAGTTTGGTACTGGTACAATGAATCAGACATAGATCTATGGAACAGAATCGAGAATTCAGAAATAATCCATCTACATACAGCCAACTGATTTTTGACAAAAAACCTAAATATATCACATGGGGAGGTGATAATCTCTTCAACAGATGGTGCTGGCAAAACTGGAAAGCAATATGCAAAAGATGGAAACAAGACCTTCACCTCACACCTTATACAAAAACCAACTCAACATGGAGTAAAGACATAAATGTGAATCCCAGAATTATGAAGGCCATCAATGAAAAAATGAAGACAAATGTGAGGTCACAAATTCAGGGAATACACAGACTACCAAACAGTTTGAAAACTCCACAAACAAAAGTAGAAAAGATAGATGAGTGGAACATACTAAAAATTAAAAATGTATGTGCATCAAAAGCCTTTACCAGAAGAGTAAAAAAGTAACCAACTGAATGGGAAAATATCTTTTGCAATGACACAAAATCAGATAAGGGACTTATTTCTAAAATATATAGGAAACTCCAACACCTCTACAAGAAAAGTACAATAACCCAGTTAAAAAATTGGCACAGGACATGAACAGACACTTCACCAAGGAAGAGATCCGGGCAGCCAACAAACATATGAAGAAATATGTTCACGATCACTAGCCATTAGAGAGATGGAAACCAAAACAACAATGAGATATCATCTCACACCAGCAATAATAGCTAAGATAAAAAAAAAAAAATAGAGGACAATAAATCCTGGCGGGGAATTGGAGAGACTGGGACACTCCTGCATTGCTAGTGGAACTACAAAATGGTTCATTCTCTCTAGAAAGCAATATGGTGCTTCCTCAGAAGGTTGAAAATAGAAATACCTTATCATCCAGCAATTCCTCTACTTGGTATTTACCCACAAGAAATATGAGTAGCTATATGCACACCAATGTTCATAGCAGCACTATTTACAATAGCAAAAAGATGGATACAGTCAAAGCGCCTATCAATTGAAGAATGGATAAACAAACTGTGGTACATACACACAATGGAATATTATGCTACCTTGAAGAATAACAAGGAAGCTGCAAACCACCGCATAAAATGGATGAACTTTGAGGACATTATGTTGAGTGAAATTAGTCAGTCACAAAAGGAGAAATACTGCATAGGACCACTACTGTAAAAGACTAAGAAAAAGAACCCATACTAAAAGGGGGTGGATTCTTAGCTGGTTGCTGGGATGTGGGGGGTGGGGGGTGGGGTGAGGGAAGAGAGGGGAAGGTAGAGCACAGGGTAGGGAATAGACACAGGATAGTTTGGGTGTTGGGGAGGTGGGCAATATACAAGAAGTGGGAGGTGAATAAAAGAACAAAGTGGATGGGAGAAAAATTAGGCAGGTTTGCATGGGCTAAGTGGAACAGAGGTTAAGAATGATGTATGCACAACCTTGGAAAAACAAGGCTCTTGGATACAGAGATTGAGACATGGTTGGAATGGGCAAAAGAGGGGAAATAATGTTAAAATGCTTGGCTGTCTTTTGAATCTTAGTTTCCCTTGAACACCATTATAAAATAGACACTGGAGGGGGAGAGAAAGGAATAGCCAGAAATATCACCACAGAAAGCTTGTAAGTCCATCTTCTGCCTATAATTGATTGGAACACCTAAAATGGAGCTACAACGTGCCCAGTGAAGGAGGCTTCCTGTGGAGCCTCTGCATTACATAAGATTATAGGTGGAATCCTGAACAACATCCAGAATCTTGAGAGGTGGGAAATTTCCACTTGAAAAGATGGGCAGCCCAGTCTGAAGCAGCTAGAAGAACAGAAGATACGTCTAGAAAGACAGACCGACAGGAAAAATACAAAATAATACAGGCAGACCGACTGATTACTACAAGAACAAGCAAGTTGCTCGCCCAGGAGACATCAATGCAAGTGGTCGGGTCCCCTCATAGCAAACCCCCTTCTAAGACTAAGACTCAATTGGAATACACGCTCTGGTTGGTGACCACGTTCATCACCGATAAGGAGAAGTGAGGGAAAAACAGCAATGAAACTGCGAGTTAAGCCCTACAATGTTCAATAGACTTCTGTGAACTGTGGTGGACACCTGGTTGGCCAGCAGTGTGGCAAGACCTGGGGAATCTTGGGCCCAGAGTCAGGGACATTGCCACAGAGCAAGCACTAGAGTGGAGAGTGAAGCATCCAGCTGATAATTAAGAGAGGGCATATGCACAAGAACACCCACACTTGCAGATAATACCCACTTGACCTGGCTTCAATGGATAGATGATCAGAGCTCAACTAGAAAAAGAAAGAAGAGGAAAAAAGGAGTAATCTGATATAATTTGATGAGCTTGACCTACACCTATGGATGCAGTAGCTCAAAAGAGGGAACAAATCTTAACAGCAAGGACCATTCCCACCCCCGCCATACAGAGTAGACAGGGATGGCAGCTTGGACACTGGAAACCCAAAGTGTGTGTTGGGGGCGGGTGGGGAGCTACAAATGCAAGAAGTGACTTTCTTACAAGCTTTCAAGAGAGAACGTGGATCCAGAGGACGTGGAGGAAGGTAGGATCTTCACTGAGTAGTGTCCAGTCTGTCTAGGCGGATCTGATGAAAGGAAATGCGGATAGGTCTCTTGTGATATGATAGTGAATAATTGTTAATAGGACTGATTGTGAGGGTTGGAAATGTAAAGGTAAACATTTTGTAGCAAAAGGAGAGGAGTGGTGGACTTTGAAGTCTAGGAGCAAGGTCCCTGGGACAATCAAGGGAGAAGAGTGGAGTACGGTACCCTACCCAGAGACACAGTGACACCAGAGATGGAGGCAGAGATGATGATGTGGAGATATGGAGCAGCTGGGGACTTTGGACCCAGAGAAGGAGAGGAGTTTTGTGCTGTTGATCGGTGTGCAGGCTTGTAGGGTATACCCTTTGGTTGGTTGATGATGCATGTAGGGGATTTTGATCATGGAAATGAAACAATATATGATAGGATGAATGTAAAACTAATGTTTTCCCATGTAAACTATCACATAATTCACAATAAAACTTAAAAAAAAAAAAAAAAAAAAGCTGTACTGTAGTTAATAAAGTCTCTCTTGATTGACAAAAAAAAAAAAAGATTGAAAAGATAATGGCATTTTTCCATGAACTTCTTGAATATCTTTCCTATAGTAATAATAGTTTTATAATGCTTCATAGCACTGTTTTATTCTAACTTTGTTGTTGTTGTTAAGTGCTATGGAGTTGGATTTGACTCAAAGAAACCCTGTATAGGGTTTCTGAGCCTTTAAATATTTGCGGGAGCAGAAAGCCTCATCCTTCTCCCGCAGAGAAGCTGATGGACTCTAACTGCTGACCTTGTGGTTCGCAATCCAGTGCTTATCATATTTCACACTGTAAAAATCACAAATACTTTATTTATAAGACTATTTGCAAGTAATTTTCTCATAATAAAATTTATATTTTAAATTTTGGATCAAAAGACAGAAACTCTTATTATATATATAGTAAGTCTTACTATAATTTCCAGTCAACACAAAGTATATTATAGTGCTGACCCATGATTCTGTAAATCCCATGGTATGGTGACCAGACTCCATTATTATCCCTAATAATCCCTAGCCACTGATATTAATATTTTGTATTCCTTTCCATATCTTCTGGGTTGATCTATGTGAAGAATAGAACAGAGTAGAAATTACTTTATGTCACTTCTAAAATTAGGTTAAAAAACATAGCAACAAAAATGAAACAACAACAAAAACATGCTTCTCTTTCAGTTGCTCTTTCATGCATTACCCCATCCCCAAAATAATTGACGCTGGGTGGAAGTGAATTATAACCAGATACTGAAGCCATCTGCCACCAAGCACATGTGTGAGCTTGAAGTGAATTCTTTAGCCTCAGGCAAAGCTGGAAAGACTGCAGTCCCAGACCTCATCTTGGTTGTACATCCTGGGTGACTTTGATACTGGTACCACAATATGACTTTTCCCTGGACCCTAGGCACTTTTGCCTTTGTGATTCACTTATATTAAAAAAAAAAAAAAAAAAAAAAAAAAAAAAAAACTCTACATATTCCACATTATTATTATTAGGTGCCGTGGAGTTGACTCCAAGTCACAGCAACTCTATGCACAAAGAAATGAAACACTGTCCAAGGTCCTGTGCCATCCTCACAATTGTTACACTTGAGCCCATGGTTGTTGCCACTGTGTAAGTCAATCTCAATAAGAAACTTCTTTTTTGCTGACCCTCCACATTACAAAGTCATTCTTCAGGGTCGGACACCTCCTGATAACATGTTCAAAGTATGAGATAAGAAGTCTCACCATCCTAGTTTCTAAGGACTATTCTGGTAATAGTTCTTCCTACACATATTTATTTGTACTTCTGGAAGTCCAAGGTACTTTTAATATTCTTTTTCAAAACTGTAACTCAAATATGCCAATTCTTTTATTGTCTTCCTTATTTATTGTCCAATTTTTACATGCTTATGAAGCAATTTTAAATACTGTGACTTGGGCTAGGTGCACCTTAGTCCTCAAACTGATATCTTTGCTCTTGGACACTTTAATGAGGTTTTATGTAGCGAATTTGCCTAATATAATATGTTGTTTGATTTCTTGACTGCTGCTTCCATGCGTGCTGATTGTGGATCGAAGTAAAATGAAGTATTTGATGTCATCAATTATTTGTCCATTTATCATATTATTTATTGGTACAGTTATGAGGATTTTTTATTCCTTTACATTGAGTGCAATCCATACTGAAGATACATCTTTAATCTTAATCAGTAAGTATTTTAAGTCCTCTTCACTTCCAGCAAGCAAGATTGTATCATCTACTTTTCACAGATTATTAAAGAGTCTTCCTCCAATCTTGATGTCACATTCTTCTTCAAATAATCCAACATCTCAGATTATTTGCTCAGCATGCATATTGAATAAATAGGGGGAAAGGATACAAACCTGGCATAATCCTTTGCTGATTTTAAACCACTCACTATCCCCTTTTACTCAAAACAACTGCTTCTTGGTCTATGTACAAGTTTCTTATAAGCACAATTAATGTTCTGGAGTACCCTTTCTTCACAATATTATCTGTAGCAAGTCATGATCCACACAGTTAAAAGCCTTTGCATTGTCAATAAAGCACAAGTATGCATCTTTCTAGTATTGTATGCTTTCAGCCAAGATCCATCTGACATCAGCAATGATATATATACCTCCTTCCATGTCCTTTTCTGAATCTGGCTTAAATTTCTGGAAGTTGCCGGTGGATGTACTGTTGCAATGGTTTTTAAAGAATCCTCCACAAAATTTTATTTATACATGATATTAGTGATACTGTTTGGGGATTTCTGCATTTCATTGTATCACCTCTCTATGACATGGCACAGATATAAATCTCTTCCAACTGGTTGGCCAGATAGCTGTCTTTCTAATTTCTTGGCACAGGTAAGAGGGTGTCTTCTGTGCTTAATCAGTTTGTTGAAATATTTCAATTTATATTATGTCAATTACTGGAGTCTTGTTTTTACCAATGCCTTCACTGAAGCTTGTAATTCTTCTTTCAGTACCAGTGGTTCTTGATCAAATGCTATCTCTTGATCAAATGGTTGAGCATTAACAATTTCATTTTGGTACAGGGACTTTGTGTATACCATAGATCTTCTTTTGATGCTTTCTGCATCATCCAATATTTTTCATATGGAATCCTTCAATATTTCAAGTTGAGGGTTGAATTTCAACTTCAGTTATTTCAGCTTGAGAAATGCTGAGCATGTTCTTCCCTTTTGGTTTTCGGACTCAAGGTCTTTGCACAATTTATTATGATAGTTGGTGTTATCTTCTCAAGCTGTCTTTGGAAATTTTTGCTCAGCTCCTTGGCTTCCACATTTCTTACAAACATTTTCGCTTCTTTACATGGAATAGCAAATTTTAAAGTCTTTTCTAACATCCATTTTGGTTTTTGTTTTTTCCTGTCTTTATAATGACTTTTCCCTTTCTTTCTTTATAATATTCTTGATATCATCCCACAATTCTTCTGATCTTTGGTAAATAATTTCTAATGCATCAAATCTGTTTTCAGGTGGTCTCTAAATTCATGTGGGATATGTTCAAGGTCATATATTGTTACCCTGGGACTCATTTTAATTTTATTCAGCTTCGACCTCTTTTAGATATGAACAGCTCATAGTCTGTTCTACAGTTTGTCCCTGGGCTTGTTTTGGCTGATAATATTGAGCTCTTCCACCTTCTCTTTCCATAGATGTAGTCATTTGATTCCTAGATATTACATCTGGTGAAGTCCATGTGTATAATTGCTTTTATCTTGTTCAAAAAAGGTATTTGCAATGAATAAGACATTGGTCTAGGAAAATTCTATTTTAACATGTCCAGCATCACTTCACCAATGCCATATTTTCCACCTACTGATCTTTTCTCTTTGTTCCCAACTTTTACATTCCAATCACTGGTAATCATCAATGCATCATTAATGTATGTTTAATCAATTTTAGACTGAAAAAGTTTGTAGAATTTTTCAGTTTCATCATCATAGGCTTTACTAGTTGCACATATTTGAATAATAGTAGTATTAACTGGTCTTCCTTGTAGGCTTATGGATATTATCCTACCACAGACAGCATTGTACCCAAGATAGATCTTGTAATGTTCTTTTTGACCATGAATGTGATGCCATTCCACTCCAATGTGCCATTCCCAGAATAATAAACCTTATGATTTTCAAATTCAAAATGGGTCCTGGTGTGGTGCTATTGAATAAACATTGAATTGCTAACAACAAGGTCAGTGGTACAAACCCAACAGCCTCTCTTTGGAAATAAAACAGAGTCGCTATGAGTAGGAATCAAATCAAGGGCACTTAACAACAATAACAACAGCAACAAAAACATCACTGTAGGTAGTCTTTGAGATTGACTACTGAACAGAGTGATAAACACTGGACTGTAAACCCCATGATCTGCAGTTCAAGCTTGCCAGCTGCCCCACAGGAAAAAAGATGAGGTTTTCTGCTTCCATGAAGATCTAAAGCCTCAGAAATGCTATTCAGGGTCCCTGTCAGTCAGAACCGACTGAAGGGCACTTAACAGTAGCAACAACAAAATGCCTAAGATAATGATCTTTGTGTATTCTACTTCACTTTGACAACTTCTAAATTTCTTACATTCACAATTCATACATACTATGTTCCAAATGTTAATGGATATTTGCAGATGCTTCTCAGCAAATGAAAGCCCTGACATTTTACTACATTCATGTCATCATGATCAGTTCTACTTCGAGGAGAAAGCTGTCCACAGTTGTATTTTGAGTTCCTTTCAAACTCTAGGGCTTATATTCCTGCAGTATATCTGACCATGTTCTGATGCTGATCATAAGGCTTTCAGTGGCTAAACATTCCGAAGTGGTATAGCTCTCCTTCCTTTTAGTCTGTAAACTCCAATGACACAGGTCCACTGTGGGTGACCATTCTGGTATTTAAAATCCCAGTGACGTAGCTTACAGCATCACAGTAACATTCTAGCCACTACAGTATGACAAACTGACAACTGAGTGGTAGTTCTGTATATATGCATACACATTTATCATAATTTATGCCTGCATTGTTATAAAAATATTGCTTATTAAAATATTTTGTTTGACTAGATATCCATTTCTTTCTGTTTTGAATAAAATTAAAACATTTTTATAGATCCCTAACAACAAGCAGTGGTATCACTTTAATGACTAAGTCAATGCTGGGTGATTCAGAACCATGTAGGTATGTCACTTCTGAATGTTTTACTATCAGAAATTGTATGAGAAAATTAAAACTGTGGTTTGATAAGGGTAATATGTTACACGACAATAAATAACTAGTGCAGCTGGGAAAGTTTTGCATTCCCTATTTGAACAAATATGATTGAATTTCATAATTCATATGTTAAATACGAAAAAAGAAATAGGTGACCCAATGGAATGTGGAAATTTTTTAATAATATCATTAATATCACATGCAAATAAAAATTTCTGAAGATAATTAAAAATGATTACATCAGTTTATAGACGGTGATGC
Organism: Chrysochloris asiatica; assembly: GCF_000296735.1. Lineage (NCBI taxonomy): Eukaryota > Metazoa > Chordata > Mammalia > Afrosoricida > Chrysochloridae > Chrysochloris > Chrysochloris asiatica. The sequence goes on from NW_006408535.1 coordinate 1,741,532, forward strand.
CAGAAAGTCAAGCAAGATTCAGAAGAGGACATGGAACAAGGGATGTCATCCTGACTACATGACTGCAGGTGGATGTTGGCTGAAAGCAAAAAAAAAAAAAAAAAAAAAAAACTACAGAAAGATGTTTACTTGTGCTTTATTGACTATGAAAAAGCTTTTGACTTGAGTAAATCATGACAAACTATGGATAACATTGGGAATAATGGGTTTTCCTGAACATTTAATTGTACTCATGAGAAACCTATACATAAACCAAGAGGCAGTCATTAGAACACAACAAGAAGATACTAAATGGTTTAAAACCAGGAAACATGTGTGCCAGGTTGCAATCTTTGCCATCCTTATTCAATATGTATGTAGAGCAAATAATCTGAAGTTCTGGACTATATGAAGAAGAATGTGGCATCATTCTTGGAGGAAGACTCATTAACAACCTCTAATATGCAGATGGTACAACATTACTTATTGGAAGAGAAGACAAGTTAAAATACTTACTGACAAAGATCAAAGATTACAACCTTCTGTATAGATTGAACCTCAGTGAAAGGAAAATAAAGATCCTCACTACTGGAACAATAATTAGCATCATGATAAAAGGACAAAACATTGGCATTTTCAAAGACTGCATTTTGCTAGGGTCCACAATAAACATACATGGAGACAGCTGTCAAGAAATCAAGCAATGTATTGCATCAGGCAAATCTGCAGCACACGACCTCTTTAAAGTATTCAAGAGCAAAGATATCAGTTTGAGAACTAATATGCACCTGATCCAGTCCTGGTATTTTCAACAGCCTCATATGCATATGAAAGTGGGAGAGTGAATAAGGAAGACAAAGAAGAATCCACACATTTGAATTATGGTGTTGGAGAAGAATATTGAAAGTACAATGCACTGCCAGAAGAACAAACAAATCTATCTTGGAAGAAGTTCAATCAGAATGCTCTTTAGAAGCCAGGATTGCAAGACTTCGTCTTTCAAGCTTCAGACTTTTGATCAGGAGAGATCAGTCCCTGGAAAAAGACATCATACTTGGTAAAGTGGAAGGTCAGCAATAAAGAGAAAGACCCCCAAGAGGATGGTTAGACACCGTGGTAATAGCCATGGGCTCAAATGCAACAATTATGAGGAGGGCGTAGGACCTGGCAGTGTTTGGTTCTGTTTTGCATAGGGTTGCTAGGAATTAGAAATTGCTGGACACCACATAACAACTATTCCATGGGAAACATTTTAATAAATTGAATATACATGGGGGCTTCAAAGAGTTCATGGAGATATGAAAGTAAAAGATAATGGGATTTTTTTAATTTTGTGTGTGTGTGATGTACATGTACATTTTGATCGAGTTATGTTTAATCTTTTGTTAAACTACAAAATGTGTAAAGTTCATATGAATACAGCATCTAAGTGAGTACATTTAATCTCTAAAATGATTACAAACCAACCAACAAATAAGTTACTGTCAAGTCAATACTAACTTACAGTGACCCTATGTTGTTTTTTAATGATGTGGGCTCAATTCTAACTCTTAGCGACCCTGTATAGAGTGTCTGAAGAGCCGCTGATTAAGTTTTAAGTACTGACTGGTTTACAGTCCAGTGCTGATCAGGAGTCTGGTAAAACTATTTGCCACTGTTTTCAATGGCTGTCATCTTTTAGAAGTTTATTTCCATATTTTTCTTCCAAGGAACTGTGAGTGAATTAGAACTGCCAACCTTTCAGTTAATAGTAAAATAATTAACTGTTGTCCCCACCCAGGGACTCTAAAATTTTTATAAGCATATAGATTTTGCAGGGAAAAAGAATAAAGTAAGTTTTTGAACTGAATGTTTATAATATTACAAAGCTTTTCTCCACTATCAATTAATTGGAAAGAAGTTTAATGTCAAGACTGTTTTAAGCTGCAATAATAGAAAACCTTGCAAGTTGCAATATAACATATGAGAACATATGTTATGCCCCACACAACTCTCTTCCAAGATCTTTAATGGATTTTTATATTAACTCATTGTATAAACATCATTTCTCAGTTCTGATTTTAAAAAGCAAGTAAGTTCTTAAACTAATTCTTTTCAAATACTTTGGTTAATGGAAAAGAGCAGATGATATTTGTATCAAATTTGCTTAAGCATTAGCTATCATTTTCTACATTAAATATGAATTTTAAAGTCAGGTGAGAGGGGGTAAGTCCTGAGGGTTCTTTTAGACCTTTTTTTTTTTTTTTTTTTTTTTCCCTGTTGCTAAATAAATTTAGTCAGCAGGACTGTCTGTGCTAGTAGATAAAGTAATGAATATTTCATTCAAATATAATGTTGAAATTTTCATCAGCTTTCAAACAGCATTATGTATTGGCCTAATGCTCAGATGCTTCTTAAGACTCTAGCTAATAAAATTAGTTTGAAACTGTGAAATGGAGTTTATATAAAAAAATACTTTAATATTCTAAATTTTTTAAATTATCTGATAAATATGTTATCGGTAGTACTCTGATACTTATAAACTTATTTAATCATGACTGTTAACAATAAGCAAACAAAACTACTAAGGTAAAATGTTTTATTTAGTCCCAGGTGAGATAAAATAAATAATTAGCAAAATCTTGCCTAAATTCTATTTCTCAGTGTCTTATTGACGGGCATAGTAAAGCCTCCCATGGTGATAAAGCTCTTCAGATGATAAAGCTCTGAACCTTAGTAGAAGAAAGCATTACGAGCATTCATCTTCCAAGCGTTATTTTCTATTTGAGTTAATTTATCTCTACTTGTCTACAGAGTCCCCTTTGGGACCAAAAGCATAAGCTTCTTAAACCTAGTACTACACAAGGGAGTCTTGAACAAAAAAAAGCTCCTATCCATGGCTGAGTAATGTGGCTTTCTGGAACAATTTCTTTTCTACTTTATCCCCCTAAATTGCCCTATAAATGTGTCCAAAAAAACCCACCACACTGTATAAATAAATCTTATTAACTCATCATGAATAGGGTGTAAAAGAAAGCATAGGAAATTTAGCTGAGAGATATTCCACTCACAAGTGAATCAGAGCCCTTCTCTCTTGACCCACCTATGCCATGTTTGTTCGTGCTGTTTGTTGTTGTTGTTAAGTGCCGTCGAGTCGGTTCCGACCCATAGCGACCCTGTACAGGGTTTCCAAGGCTGTAAATCTTTACGGGAGCAGAACGCCT
>NW_006408535.1:1744813-1750907 GCF_000296735.1 Chrysochloris asiatica
TAGTTTCAAACTGCTGGCCTGAAGGTCCACAGCCTGATCCGTAACCACTACGCTACCAGAGCTCCTTAGTACTGTTTACCACTTGTTTATTCATTAACAAAAACAATTGGATCATCTTCATCTAAATTTATATACAAATATAAGCATAAAATACTATACTAAACAAAATCAAATAAATCGAAGCTAAAGTACAATGCTGTGGGAAGAATTAATACTCATTCCTTCCCTGTGAGAACGGAAGCTGCCCTCAAACTGTTGAGTGTCAGCTAAAGTGAACTTCTTCCAGGGATCATGAGTAAATGATAGTTCATACAATTGATCCTTATGGATCTCTTAACTTTTAGACCAGACTCAAAGCTATCAGTTTGGGGTACTTAAATTGGATTCCTGGTGTAAAATAAGCACTGAACTACTAACCACGAGGTCGGCAGTTCAAGCCCACCAGCCAGTCTTTGAAAACCCTATTCATAGTCACTGTGAGGTAAAACGAACTCAGTAACACTTAACAAAAGAGATAAGTTATTTGAGTTACTGTATTAATCAGAATCAATCAAGAGAGAAAATAGCGTAACAACTGCTCCAATCATGTTTCAATTAGTATGCATGCTAGCACAGGATCATCTAGGTCATATAATTTATAAATAGTTGAGTAAGCAAATAGTTATTTTATACTTTATTCTTTTCATGGGTTTATGTTATTTGACAATGTGGAGATAATAACTTATGAAAAATGGTGCCCATAATTTTCATCAGTTTGTAATTTGATTAGAAATATTAACTTTGTTTGTTTCATACAGATTTTGGCTCATATAATTTAAGTTGCTGTTGTTGTTGTTAGCAGCTGCTGAGTTGGCCCCTGACTCATGGAGAGCCAAGGTTTTACAGAGTTGAACTTCTCCATAGGGATTCCTTGACTATAAACTTTATGGAAGTAGGCTGCTAGGCTTTTGCTACTTCATGGCCACTGTAGGGATTGAACCATCAACTTCAAGTTAGTATTTATTAAATGTAAATATTCAACTAAGTTTATAATAAGTAACTTTTTAAATGAGTTTGTATTTATTAGAAAAATAAAATGACTATTAAAGAAGATTTCAGAGTCCTGCTGTGGTGCTGTAGGATAAGTACTGGACTGCTAAAACCAAGGTTGGTGGTTCAAACCTACCAGGTGCACCTCAGAAACCCTATACAGGAATGCTATGAATTGGAACTGACTCGATGACACTTAACAACAATAACAAATCAGATTTATTATTTAATAAATTTATTCAATAGATGCTATTTATTTTTTTACGTATTTATTTTGAATTGAGTGATAGTTTACATGGGAGAATGTCAGTTTTACACTGATCATTTCATTGCAATGATTACCATCCCCTCCGTGCAGCATCACTCAGCAGTATTTATTTCTATTCCCTCTATTTTTTGTTTTGTTTTGTTTTGTTTTTGGGGCGGTTGTACACAAAAACACTCAGAAATATACAATAATTTAAACAACCAGTAGGCACATTTTTCAAGCCTATCTCCTGGCCGCCAGCACTCAGTCTTTCTCTTTCCATGAATCTAGAGTCCTCAACTGCTCTCTCTCTCTCTCTCTCTCTGTACTAATCTCTTCCTCCATCTCTGGTGTCCCTGATTGTCTAGAAAGGTTCCCACATTCTGCTTGTGCTCTTCTCCCTTGATGGTCATAGGGTCCTCTGTTTCTGTACTGCAAGATTAACTACTCCCCCCAACCCTCATTTTGTTACAGAACTTCTACCTTTATAGTTATTATAGTCTCAATTAGTCAAAATGACAATTACTCACTATTGAATCATAATTTTATCCCCATCTCTTTCACCAGATCTGGCTAGACAAGATGAAGACTATTCAGTGGGGACTCTACCTTGTCCTGCATACTCTTAAACTAAACACCCTCTTGAGAACTTGTAAGCCAGTCACTTTATGCCTTTATTGCCCCTTCATTTTAGGTAGCCTGTCCCTATCAACCCTGTATACAGAGTGGATAGGATTGATACTTGATGTGAAGACTCCTTCCCTCTCAATTGGTATTTTAGCTACCCTACATCTATAAGTTGATGTTGTCAAGGACATCATTCTTCTTGAATCAACTATCAACACTCATGGAAACAGCACTCAAGAAATCAGGCAATGTATTGCACTGGGCAAATTTGCTGCACAAGAGCTTTGTAAAGCATTGAAGAGCTAAGACATCAGCTTGAGGACTAAGGTGCACCTGACCCAAGCCATGGTATTTTCAATAACCTCATATGCATGTGAAACTGGACAGTGAATAAGGAAGACAGTAGAAGAATTGATGCTTTTGAGTTATGGTGTTGGAGGAGAATATTGAAAGTGCCATGGGCTGCCAAAAGAACCAATAAATCTGTTTTGGAAGAAGTGCAGCCAGAGTGCTCCTTAGAGGCCAGGATGGCCAAACTTCGACTCTCATATTTCAGACATATTGTCAAGAGAGACCAGTCGCTGGAGAAGGATATCATGTTTGGTAAGGTGGAGGGTCAGAGAAAAAGAGGAAGACATCAACCATTTCTTTTTGGTACAGTGACTTTGTGTATTCCTTCCATCTTCTTTTGATGCTTTCTGCATCATTCACTATTTTGCACATACAATACTTCATTATTGAAAGTTGAGTCTTGATTTTTTTCCTTAACTATTTTTCAGATTGAGAAGTACTGAGCATGTTGTTCCCTTTTGGTTTTCTAATTCATTTTTTTGCACATTTCATTATAGTATTTGAGTTAGTCTTCTCAAGCTGTACATTTAATTTTTTTGTTCATTTCTCTTACTTCCTCATTTCTTCCATTTGCTTTAGAAACTCTCTTCTGGAGAGCACGTTTCAGAGTCCCTTCTGACATCCATTTTTATCTTTTCCTTCTTTATTTTCTCATTAATGACCTCTTGGTTTTTTCATGTATAATGTTCTTAATATCATCCTACAAATCTTCTGGTTTTCAGTCATTAGTGTCTAATATATCAAATCTGTTCTTGAGATGATGTCTAGATTCAGGTAGAATATGTTCAACTTTCATAAAATTGTTTTAATTTTCCTCAGTTTCATCTTGAACTTGCATTTGAGCAGTTTTCAGAGTCAAAATATTTGGCGCTATTCTGCCTCTCCTTATTCCTAGTCTGTCTTGGTCTGGAAGCTTAGCTGAAACCTGTCCATCATGAGGTACTCTGTCAACAATCAAAATGTTGACTCTGTCAAATTTCAAAAATGTTGTCAACATTCAACATTAATATATGTGTGTGTGCATATCTGTGTATATAAATTATAAATATAACATACAAACATAAGAAAACTCAAGAGAAATAGTAAAAACAATTATAGTTCTCACTTCTGCAATAGGTCATATGGTCATAGCTTGTATTTAGAACTATCTTTTTCCACAACCCATTCCCTATTCCCTTTGCCCTCAAGATATGCATCAGCTGACTATTGGTGTTTGACTGAAAGGGTGATCCAAACTGCATGATTGAAGTGTCTCAGCCAGAAGTGGTGGTGGTGATTATGAGCTGTTTATTCAGTTCCAACTTATAATGAGTGACCCTGTGTAGGGTTTCTTAGGCTGTAAATCTTAACAGAAGCAGAAAGCCTCATCATTCACCCATGGAGCAGTTGGTAGATTTGAACTGCTGACTTTGTGGTTAACAGACTAGTAACCTACCATGCTACCAGGTTTCCAGAAGTACTCATGTCATAATTGGACTGCTGTAATTTGCCATTGACTTAAATCACAAAGCATGAAAGTACTAAAAGATGCCCTAAAGAATCTCCATTATTCCAGACACGCTCCTCTGTACCTTCATTTGTTGTTGTAATTGTTGTTAAGTGCCGTCAAGTCGGTTCTGACCCATAACAACCCTATATAGGGTTACCGAAGAGCCGCTGGTGAGCTTGAATCACCGACCTGGCATTTCAAACAGCTTTGCAGTCTGGCACATTAACCCACAGCACCACACAAGGACTCCACTGTTGTTGTTAAGTACCGTGGAGTCGGTTCCGACTCATAGTGACCCTGTACAGGGTTTCCAAAGCTGCAGATCTTTACGGGAGCAGAAAGCCTCATCTTTCTCCCGCGGAACAGCTCGTAGTTTCGAACTGCCGATCTTGACGTTAGCAGCCTGATTCGTAACCACTATGCTACCAGAGCTCTTAGGACCACATTGTTGTTGTTGTTGTTGTTAGGTGCCATCGAGTTGGTACAGATCCATGGCGACCTTATACACAGCAGAATGAAACAATGCCAAATCCTGGGCCAACCTCACTATTGTTGTCATGCTTGAATCCATCGATGCTGCCACTTTGCCAATCCGTTTCTTTGGGGGTCTTCCTCTTCTTCCAACCCTCCACCTTACCAAACATTATATCCTTCTCCAGGACTGGTCCCTCCTGACAATATGTTCAAAGTATGAGAGACAAAGTTTGGTCGTCTTGGCCTCTAAGGAGCCCTCTGGCTGTACCTCTTCCAAAACAGATCTATTGGTTCTTTTGGCAGTCCATGGCACTTTCAATATTCTCCTCCAACACCATAACTCAAAGGCATCAATTCTTTGACGGTCTTCGTTATTCACTGTCCAGATTTCGCATGCATATGAGGTTACTGAAAATACCAAGGCTTGGGTTAGGCGCACCTTAGTCCTCAAGCTGACATCTTTGCTCTTCAACACTTTAAAAAAGACTTGTGCAGCAGATTTGCCTAATGCAATACGTCTTTTGATTTCTTGACTGCTGCTTCTGTGAGTGTTGATAGTTGATCCTAGAAGAATGAAGCCCTTGACAACTTCAATCTTTTCTCCATTGATAAGAATCTTTTTTATTGGTCCAGTAGTGAGGAGTTTTGTTTTCTTGACATTGAGATGTAATCCACACCGAAGACTGTGCTCTTTGATTTTCATCAGTAAATGTTTTAAGTCCTCTTCATTTTCAGCAAGCAAGATTTCATCATCTGCGTATGGCAGGTTGTTAATGAGTCTTCCTCCAATCCTGATGCCACATTTTTTTCATAGAACCCAGCTTCTAGGATAATTTGTTCAGCATACAATAACAGGTTGAATAAGTACGGTGAAAGAATACAACCTTGTCACACACCTTTTTAAATTTTAAAACATTCAGCGTTCCGATGTTCTGTTCAAACAACTGCCTCTGGATCCAGGTACAGATTCCTCATGAGCACAATTAAATGTTCCGGAATACTCATACTTCACAATGTTTTCCATAGCTTATCGTGATCCACACAATCGAAAGTCTTTGTATAGTCAATAAAGCACAGGTAAACAGCTTTCTAATATTCTCTGCTTTCAGCCAAGATTAATCAGACATCAGCAATGATATCCCTGGTTCCACAGCCTCTTCTGAATCTGGTTTGAACCTCTGGAAGTTCTCTGTCAATGTATGCTTGCAGACATTTCTGTGTTACCTTTAGTAAAACTTTACTCGCATGGGATATCAAAGAGATTCCCTGATGATTTCCGCAGTCCGTTGGGTCACCTCACTTTGGAATGGGCATAAATATAGATCCCTTCCAATCAGTCAGTCAGATAGTTGTCTTCCAAATTTCTTGGCAGAGATGAGTGTCTCCTTTGCCGCCTCACTTTCTTGAAAGATTTAAATTTTTATTCCATCAATTCCTGGTGCCTTGTTCTTTGCCAATTCCTTCATTGCACCTTGGATTTTCTCCCTAAGTATCATTGGTTCCGGATCATATGCTACCTCTTGAAATGGTTGAACATGAACCATTTCCTTTTGGTACAGTAACTCTGTGTATTTCTTCTATCTTCTCTTGATGTTTTCTGCATCATTCAATAATTTGCCCAGAGAATCTTTCAATAATGAAAGTCGAGGCTTGAATTTTTTCTTCAATTCCCCCAGCTTGAGAAATGCTAAGCGTATTCTTCCTGGAATTCTGATTCCAGATCTTTGCACATTTTATTGTAATATTTAGCTTTATCTTCTCGAGCTGAACTTTGAAATTTTCTGTTTAGCTCGTCAACCTTCTCATTTCTTCCATTTGCTTTAGCATCTCTATACTGGAGAGCAAGTTTCAGTGTCTCTCCTGACATCCATTTTGAC
>NW_006408535.1:1751717-1788597 GCF_000296735.1 Chrysochloris asiatica
CTGGCACAGTAAACCATGGGGTTGTCAGATTCAAAATGGCCAATACCAGTCCATTTCAGCTCACTAATGCCTAAGATATTGATCTTTATGTGTTCCATTCATTTTTGACAACTTCCAATTTTCTCAGATTCATACTTCATACAGTCCATGTTCCAATTTTCAGTGGATGTTTACAGCTGTTTCCCTTCATTTCTAGTTGTGCCGCATCAGCAAATGAAGGTCCTGCAGGATTTTCTCCCACAAGCTTTACTCCATTCACATTATCATGGTCAACTCTACTTTGAGGAGGCAGCTCTTCCCCAGTCTCATTTTGAGTGCCTTCCAACCTGAGGGACTCATTTTCTGGCACTATATCTGACAGTGTTTTTCTGATATTCATAAGGTTTTCAGTGACTAAAGATTCGGAAGTAGTTTGCCACTCATTCTTCATAGTCTGTCTTTGTCAGGAAGCTCATCTGAAACCTGTCCACCATGGATGATCATGCTGGTTATTTACAATATCAGTGGTATAGCTTTCAGAATCACAGCAACTCACAAGCCATCACAGTACAACAAACTGACAGACAAGTGGGGCCTCTTGACTCCATTAAGTAGTCTCAATTCAATATCCCCTTGGTAATCCAGATTAGTCATACCAGTCAGTATGGTAACTCCCTGTATTACCAGTTGATACAGAGATATGAGGAGACCAAAGTGGCCAGGTGATATTCTTAACTCCTAGTTCAATGGAATCAGTGTGTGTCTCCTAGTGAGTATATTCTTTCATTTGACTCTAGACCAACAGAGTATACAGTGGCAGGAATAGGAAATAAACATTTTGGAAACATAGTGCTTTTAGAGATGATAATGAGTGACATCACTCCTATTTTCACCCTTTAATGCCTGGACTAGTGAATGTTGGCTATTTGAGTACTAATACCATATACTGAACCCTGGTTTAAATTATTTATATAAAGTCTGTTGGGGAAAACTGTCCTAACACTGCAAGGTATTGGCACCTAGCCCTCAACCTAATTGTATCTTTAGAAGGCCTTTCCATTGTTTTATCAAGTCAGCTACTTTAGGATGATGGGAAGCAAGGTAAGAGCAGTGAATTCCATGAGCATGAGTCCACGGTTGCAATTCACTTGATCGGAAGTGAATCCCTTGATCTATGTCAATGCTGTATGAGATATCATAATGGTAGATAAGAAATTATGGTAGCTTTGGCAGAAACATTGAATTCATGGAAGGATAATTCATATGTCTAGTATGTATCTATCCCAGTAAGAACAAAATGCTGCCCTTTCCATGATAGAACCATTACAATGTAATAGCTTGCCATCAAGGTTAAGGCAGATTGCCATGAGAAATAGTGCCATATTGAGGACTTAGTGCTGATCTTTGCTGCTGGAAGATTGGGTACTTAGCAAAGGTTATAGTCATGTTAGCCTTGATGAATGAAAACCTTTGTTGCAGATCCCCTGTATAATCTCCATCTCTGTCACCATGACCCATTTTTAAATGAATTCATTGAGCAATAACAGGAGTGCTATGGAAAATTGTTATTGTTGTTGTTGTTAAGGGCCGTTGAGTCAATTCGATCCTTAGAGATCCTATATAGGATTTCCAAGGAGCAGCTGGTAAACTTGAACCACTGACTTTACAGTTCAAATGACTTTGCAGTCTGACGCATTAGCCTACAGTGCCACAGTGGCTAACTGGTATCCATAGAACACATCATTCTATCTACTTGATAAAAATTTCCTTTGCTAAGGTCAACCTTTAGTGAGCATTCACATAAGATAGAAATATCTTTACTTCTTTGGTCCATTTAGAGAGGTCTAGCTCTGGTAGAGTAGTGGTATGAGTAAGGCTGCTAATCTCAAGGTTAGCACTTCAAAACTACCAACGCTCTGCAGAAGAAAGGTGAGGCTTTCTGCCCCTATAAAGATTTGCAGCCTCAGAAACTCTATACAGGGTCGCTATGAGTCAAAACTAACTACATGGCACATAACCACCACCATCTACATAACTCAGGAGTTCTGGTGTGGCACTGGACTGCAGAGTCCAGTGGTGGTGGTTGGTGGTGATGTGCTGAACCAGTTGGTTCCGACTCATAGCGACCCTGTACAGGGTTTCCAAGGCTGTAAATCTTGACGGAAGCAGAAATCCTCATCTTTCTTCTGTAATTTTGAACTGCTGACCTTGCAGTTTGTAGGCAGATTCATATATAGTATTGCTATGAATCAGAACTGATTCAACAGAACTTAACAACAATCTATATAACTTAGAGTCCTGATGTGGCACTACAGGATAAGCACTGGGCTTCTAACTGGAAGGTCAGTGGTTCAAACCCACTAGAAGCTCCTTGTAAACCCAATACAGGGTTGCTATGAGTCAGCACTAACTCAACCACACTTAACAACAACATCTACATAACTTTTCCCTATATCTCTTTATCACAAATTTTCCAACCATGTTTCTCCCAAGTCCCTTTCCATACAAACAAGCCATTGGCCTATTAATTCAGTATACAATCACACATCTAACCATTTCTCTGTCAAAATAAAGTAAACAAAACCAGGTGCACTACTTGAATTTTTTCCCATGGGGAGGACTTTTCTCCATCATTGTTTTTCAACGATGCCCCAGAATGGGACTGCAGTGCTATTGCTATCCACTTCCTAGTAATGCCTGCATAGCATGCAGAACCATCTGTAAACCAGTTCTTCCTCAACTAAGCTACTGTACGGATAGTTAAGAAAGAGAGCAAAGATAATGTAACAGAAGTGGAGACCAAAGTATTTGGGCCTCTTCTTCATGTAACTTACTTGTGCCTAATTAGGTCTTACTTAAACTTGATTTCATATTTGAAGGGGCTTCAAAAAGTTCATGGAAAAATTCCATTTTTCAGGTCATATGGTGACTTGGTGAACCAGGGTTAAACACATAGTCTCTACTAAGGCCCAGTATCAGCCCCAAACTGTTTCTCCAAAGGAAAATAGTTATCTGAAGAAGATAACAAGGCTTTACTCCCAAATCCTAAGGGTCTGCATTGTGATTCACCAACAGGAGTCTACCTAACACTTCAAACAGCATCACCATCTGCCAAGCATCATTCCAAGCAGCACTGAACCAACCAAACCATGTTGCCCAAGTAGCTGTGTGGCTTACGCAACAGCTTAACTCTGTTACAGAGTCTTCTTTTCTTCTGATCCCTATTTAAAACTATCAGCTTTTTGCCCCACTTGCTAAATAGGCTGGATTAATACACCCAAATGAGGGATATTTTGTTTCCAATATCCAAAGAAGCCCACCAGCTGTTGTCTTCTTTGTAGTTGTAGGAAGGGTAAGATGCAACAACTTATCCTTTACTTTAGAAGTATCTCAACATGGACCTATAGAAATTTCACTGAGGTGGAAGATTCTAAATATTTTTCAGATTTATTTCTCACTCTCTAACACACACATTTCTTAACAATTCTAGAGTCATTGATGCTATTTCTTATTATATGCAATCAGCATAAGGTCATCAATGAAATGAACTAGTATGATAGCTTGTGGAAGGGAAAGGTGATCATGACCTGTTGATTAAATTATGACATAGGGTTTTAGGAATAATATACATCTAATGTTGTTGTTGTTATTAAGTACTATTTAATCACTTATAGTGTTACTGTGGAGCAGCTGATCGCTTTGAACCACTGACATTGCAGTTAACAGTCCAATGATTATCCTACAGTGCCACACCAGGACTTCACATTGATACCAGGAGGTATATTAATTTGGTCAAGCAATCTAAAGGAGAAACACCTGGTGATCTGCTTCCATAAAACTAAGCACCAAGAAGACACTATAGAAAGGTTTTACTCTGTCACATGCAGTCACCATGTATTGGAATCAAGAAAATGTCAACTGATAACAACAATGGAAAAGAAAACATTTCATTCAAATTAAAAGATTTTTAGGAAGTCATATTGGAATAGTTACCGCTGGTGGAAAATCACATGGAAAGGTTTGGCCATTCAATCATGCACTTATCTAAAAATGTCTGAGGCAGCTACAGAGTGATCTACTTCTATGCATGATAGGTAGATAATGCCTTAAAATATAACCCGTGTGAAAAGTAGTATTACTAGGAGTAGACACAAATTGTCTTTGATCAAACTCATCATTCACATTCATGAGCATTACCATCATATAAAATCACAGAGACATACACATTTACAGGTGATTAAATTCATCAGCTAATGAAACTTTGTTAAAAGACAATCATTTTCTAATCCAGCAATTCTGTAGAAATATAAAGAAGATAAATGAGTGCTTTCTAGATACAATGTTGATATGATACATTTTCACTAGTTTTTTATCTCCTAAATTTATGACGGTAATTTTTGTCAAATGACAAAGTGCAATGGAAGTGATTAAGAAACTCCCTTTACTTCTAGCTAAAATATTCTACTTACATTCTGTGGGAAGAAAATTCTGTATATAATAGAAACATTAATATAATTTCAATGACTCATATTTGCCCTGATAAATGAATATTTAATCAATCTCACATCTGGTGAGACATTGGCATTTGGTATAGTTTATTAAGACAAAAACAGAATTATGATGCTGAATGACATAGCACTGGTAATTTTTTTTTCTTATTATGTAATCAGTTTCTAGTATTTTATAATGACAATTTAAAAAACATTGTTATAAATGTAATCCGATGCCAAATGTCATTAAAATATTCTTCTCTATAAATTATTTCTATGTATCCAAGGGCATTCAAAATGGAGAATATTATATATTGGTGATTCATACTCTTAAGTAAGTTTCTTTTATAATTTCACAGGACAAGGCAGAAGTATTCATATTGATCTCCATAATATCTATATTAAATATGACATATGGTATACATATTAAATACATATGTTAAATATATATCTAATAAGTATGCCATATGTCAGATTTAATATGGAGTCCTGGTGTGGCACCACAATGTTGGTTGCTAAAACCCACTAGAGGTTCCTGGAAAACAATACAGAGAGTCACTCCAAATCAACGGCACTTAACAACAGCAACAACAATCTTATGCCATGGTTATAAAGGACATTTAGTATGTTGTTGCTGTAAAGTGTCATCCAGTGGGTTTGTACTAATAATGATCTTGTAGCAGGGGTGGGGAACATCCTGCTTGTGCACCTCATTTGGTCTGACCCAGCCAAGGCCACCTCATTTCCAGCTATCACATTCTTAATGGTAAGTGCCATAGAATCAGTTCTGATTCATAGGCTTATGAGGAGCAGCTGATGATCCTACAGCACCACACCAGACCAGGAGTCCATTAGGGGTGCGTTAACTAAATGCTTGGCCAAATACAGTAGGAAAATTTTTAAGATGATAATTTTGTATGGCTCAAATGATGTTATAAATTTTGGCAGACAAAAAGGTTCTGTGCTCCTGCAAGTGTATAGGGTTTCTGAGGAGCAACTGGAAGGTTTGAACTGCCACCTTGCAAAGACTATACAGTCTTTGGTATGGCTTGTACTTCAATGTAAAGAAAACAAAAATCCTTACCACTGAACCAATAAACAACATCCATATAAATGGAGAAAGACTGGGGTTGATTCATTTTGTTCGAATCAACCATCAACACCAACATGCAGTGAGCAAATCAAATGATGTATTGCATTAGGAAAATCTGCTGCACAATGCATACTTTAAGTGTTGAAGAGCAAAGATGTCAGTTTGAGGACTAAGGTGTGCCTGACACAAACCATGATATTTTTATTAACCTCATGAATAAAGAAGATTGGAGAAAAATTGATGCATTTTAGTTACGGTGTTGAAGGAGAATATTAAAAGTTCCATGGACTGCCAAAAGACCAAACAAATCTGTATTGGAAGAAGTACAACCAGAAGGCTCCTTGGAAGCCAGGAAGGCCAAATTCTTCTCTCGTATTTCAGACATATTATCTTGAGGGTCCTGGAAAAGGACATCATGCTTGGTAAAATGGAGGGTCAGCAAAGAAGAGGAAGAAGCCCAACAAGATACATTAGTACAGTGGCAGCAACATTGAGCTCAAGTGTAGCAGCAACAGTGTAGGGTTGGCGCAGGACCAAAAAGTGTTTTGTTCTGTTGTGCATAAGGTCCCTATGAGGCGGTACTGACTCTACAACACCTAACAACAGCAACATAATCAAGAAAACCTTAGGGAACCATTTAACTCTGTAACTCATGGTGTCTCCATGAGTTTGAATTCACTGGATGTCAATGGGTTGGGTTTGGTTTCCAATAAATAGCCATGTTCATTTGGTCCTAAAACATGCTTTCTTCAATTATTGGAAAATAACCCACATAAGCATCCTTCTTTTCATCATTCCTTTACCCCCAGAACTGCTGGCATGCCTTTTCATGCTTAAAAAAATAAAAACACTTTAAGAAGTCTTTTACTGAATCTCCCTAGTTAGAATTATAGCATACTCATGTTCTCTGTTCATCTTATCCTTTGTCTTTTTTGTTTTGTTTTGTTTTTGTTAATAAACTCTATTTATTCACCCTAAAAGAAAGTGTATCTACTGAGAAGATTTGATGCTTAGAAACTAATGACCAAAAAACAGAAGAGCTGTGTATAAACATCAAGAATATCATATCGAAGAAAGCAAAGAGTAATTAGAAAGGAAATAAAAGAAAAGAACAAAATGGATGACAGGAGCGACCTGGAAATTTCCTTTGCAGCATAGAAATGGTAAAGCAAATGGGAGAAATTGGAAGTATAAAAGCTGAGTGGAAAATTTCACAGGAGAGCTCTAAAAGACAAAGCAGAGTATTACTGTGGTTTTTAACCTTTATTGTGAAATGAGTGAAAGTTACAGAACAGATAATCAATTTTGCATTCCACAAATCATATGCTTTGCTTCAATACAATAATTGTAATCCCGTTTGTGTACCATCAGTTAACAGTATTTGCTTCTATTCACTTTAACTATTGAATTATTCCTTGTGTCTCCTGCTCTCTTCAGTTTTCCTCTGCCAAACTCCCTTTTGTTGTATATTGCTTGTCCAATCACACATGTTAACATGTGTCCACCCTCTAGTCCATGACTACTTCCCTCCTCACTCCTGTAACCATCATAGGATGTTTCTTTTATCACAAAAAAATATATTTTTAACTTTTTACTATAGTGGTTTCCTACAATATTTGTTATTTTGTGATTGACTAATTTCAGTCAGCATAAAAAAGCAAAGTACTGTAATGAAATGTGCAAAGACCTGGTGTTAGAAAACCAAAAGGCAAGAACACAGTCAGCATTTCTCAAAGTGAAAGAAATGTAGTATTGAAAGATTTTATGGCATTCTGGTGTGGTGCTGTGGGTTAATGTGCCAGGCTGCAAAGCCATTTGAACTGCAAGGTTGGTGGTTCAAGCTCACCAGCTGCTCCTCAAAAACCCTATCCAGGGTCGCTATGGGTCGGAACCGACTCGACGGCACTTAACAACAACAACAAAAACATGGGCAAAATATTGAATGATGCAGAAAGCATCCAAAGAAGATGGCAAGCCTCCTCCTCTTTGGATATGGTTTGAGCTAGAGGTACTCAGTACCCAAGACACCACAGACCTGGGAGCCAGAGCAGCTTGGAGGTGGTGTATAATAGCTCTTCAAGTTTGCAATGAAAAAATGGCCTCCAATAAAACTACATTGCAAAAAATGGGAAAGAAACAGAATGGAAAGAGTACAAAAGTCAAAGAGGCAGAACCTGAAGGATTTGTAGGAAAAAAATGTTGGACCGATGTGTAGTTAATGGGAAGGTGGAGTATTTCCTGAAGTGGAAGGGATTTACAGATGCTGATAATACTTGGGAACCTGAAGAAACTTTAGATTATCCAAAATTAATTTAGGCATTTCTTAAATCTCAAAAAGGTGGTAAAGAAAAAGATGGTACAAAAAGAAATATTTATCTGACAGTAAATATGTTGTTGTTGTCAGGTGTCATCGAGTCGGAACCGACTCATAGCGAACCCATGCACAGCAGAACGAAACAATGTCCGATCCTGGGCCAACCTCACTGCCGCTGCCACACTTGACGCCATCAATGATGACACCTGGTCAATCCATCTCGTTAGGGGTCTTCCTCTTTTTCTCTGACCCTCCACCTTACCCAGGATGACATCCTTCTCCAGCGACTGTTTCCTCCGGACAATATGTCCAAAGTATGAGAGACGAAGCTTAGCCATCCTGGCCTCCAAGGAGCACTCTGGCTGCACTTCTTCCAAAACAGATCTATTGGCTCTTTGGTTCTTTTGGCAGTCCATGGCACTTACAGTATTTTCCTCCAACATCACAACTCAAAGGCATCAATTCTTCTACGATCTTCCTTATTCACTGTCCAGCTTTCACATCCATATGAGGCTATTGAAAACATCATGGCCTGGGTCAGGCGCACCTTAGTCCTCAAGCTGACATCTCTGTTCTTCAATACTTTAAAAAGTTCCTGTGCAGCAGATTTGCCCAATGTAATACGTCGTCAGTAAATATAATGACAGCAAATCAAAGAAAAAAGAGATGCTACTGACAAACCGAGGGACTTTGCCAGAGGTCTTGATCCTGAAGCAGTAATTGGTGCCACAGACTATGCAAAGGCTGTCAACATTGTGGATCATGAAAAGCCATGGAAGCAGGAGTCAAGAAATCAAACTATGTTTTGCATTAGGCAAATCTGCTGCACATGACCTCTTTAAAGTGTGCATGACCCAAACCATGAGGAATCTGTACATAGACCAAGAGTTAATCATTCAATCAGAACATGGAAACACTGAAAGGTTTAAAATCAGGAAAGGTGTGTGCCAGGACTGTATTCTTTCACCATTATTATTCGATCGCTCTTGGAAAAAGTAGTCAGAATGCTCCTTAGAAACCAAGATGGTGAAACTTCACCTCTCATACTTCTTGTATGTTATCAGGAAGGACCAATCTCTGGAAAAGGACATTATGCTTGTTTGTTTATTTTCTTTGTCTTTTATTTCTATGTGTTTTCTCTCCTTGCCTCACCTGACAGGGAATATCAACCATGCCCATTTAGTCCAGCCACAATGGTACCCTCTACAACTCCACCCACTGCAGAAGAGCAATACCTGCTGCTATATACATGATCAATGACAACAACCAACATTAACCAAAACAAGTGGTGAAGAGAGAATAGTGTACACATTTCCATTCTCTAATCACACCCACCAGGAAGTAATTGTTGAATGCCAAAGAAAATACAAACATACAACCATCAGTTTAATACATATGTAACAGTACCACAGTGTCTCGGAGGCAAAATAACATTTCTGATCACATGAAGAAAAAAGACAAAGCAACTCAAAAAAGAGACCAAGAGGCAGAGCTAGAAAAAAATTGTGAGGAAAAAATGTATTGGAAGTCCCTGAAAAAGAATTTAAGAGAATGATATTTGTTGTTGTTAGGTGCCATCGAGTTGGTCCCAATTCATAGTGACCTTCTGCACAGCAGAATGAAACACTGCCTGATCCTGGGCTAATCTCACTATTGTTGCCACACTTGAGTCCATCGATGCTGCCACTTGGCCAATCCATCTCGCTGAGGGTCTTCCTCTTTTTCTCTGACCCTCCACCTTACCAAACATGATGTCTTTCTCCAGTGACTGGTTCCTCCTGACGATATGATATTTATGTAGCTCCAAATGGTTGACGGAGTCCTGGTGTGGTGCTCTGGGTTAATGCGCCAGACTGCAAAGCTGTTTTAACTGCAAAGTTGACGGTTCAACCTCATCAGCTGCTCTTTGGAAACCCTATACAGGGTTGCTATGGGTCGGAACCAAGTCAGTGGCAATTAACAACAACAACAACAACAAATGGTTGACAAAAATGTAGAGGAAAACAAGGAAGAATTCAGGAAAATACTACAGGAACAAACAAAATAGATAAAGAATTGAAAATAATACAAAAGTTACAAATAGAAAACCAGAAGATCAATACTAAGGTTTCAGAAATGGACAATATATTGAAAGGGAAAGGAGTAGATTTGAATCAATGAAAGACCAAATTAGTGAACTCAAAGATAGATCTCTCAATACTAGTAAGCTAGACGACCAATTAGAAGAAAGAATGAAAAATAACCAAAGAAGTCTTAAGATTCGCATAGGACACTATGAAGAGAAATAACACAGTTGATAGGAAATCTAGAATAAGAAGAGACAAAAAAAACTTCCCTAACAACATAAAAGATGAGAAGATAAGCATTCAAGGAGTTCAATGAATCCAAAACAGGATAGACCCCAAATGAGAATCCTAAGACATATCATAATCAAACTCTCCAGATCAAATACAAGGAAAGAATCTTGAGAGCAGCTAAGGATAAATGAAGAGCTACCTACAATGAAGAACCAATAAGATTAAGCTTTTAATTTTCTTGAGCTTCATCCTGAGTTTGCAGATGAGCAATTGATGATATGTTCCACAGCCTGCCCTTGGCCTAGTTTTGGCTAATTATAGTCAGCTTTTCCACTAGCTCTTCCCACAGATGTAGTCAATTTGATTTTTGTGTATGCCATCTGGTGAGGGCCATGTGCATAGTATTTTATGCTATTTTAAAAAGGTATTTGCAATGGATAAGTCATTGGTCTTGCAAAATTCTATCATGCAATTTTCACCATTTGTTCCTATCACCAAGGCCATATTTTCCAATTATTGATCCTTCCACTTTGTTTCCAACTTTTGCATTCCAATCATAAGTAATTATCAATACATTTTGATTGCATGGTTGATCCATTTAAATTTGAAGATGTTCATAGAATTATTCAGTTTCCTCATCACTGTCTTTAGTGGTTGGTGCTATAAATTTGAACAATTGTGGTATTAACTGGTCTTTCTTGTGGTGGTGGTAGTGGTGATGTACCATGGAGTTAGTTCCAACTCATAGCGACCCTTTATAGGGTTTCCAAGGCTGTAAATCTTTTCAGGAGCAGAAAGCATCATCGTTCTCCCATGGAACAGCTGGTAGTTTTGAACTGCTGACCCTGAGATTTGCAGCCCAATTTGTAACCACTATGCTATCAGAGCTCCTTGGTCTTTCTTGTAGGCTTATGTATATTATCCTATCATAATCATAAATAGCATTTTACTTCAAGACAGATCTTGCAATGTTTTTGATGATAAATTCAATGCCATTTCTCTTTGTTAGTCTCTGCTTAGTAAACCATCTGAATGGCAGATTCAAAATGGCCAATATCAGTCCATTTCAACTCACTAATGACTAGGATATCTATCTTTATGCAGTCCATTTCATTTTTGACAACTCCCAATTTTCCTATATTCATACATCGTATTGTCCATGTTCTAATTATTAATGGATATTTGCAACAGTTTTTCATTTTGAATTTTGCCCCATTAGCAAATGAAGGTTTTCTAAAACTTTACTCCATTTGCATCATCACAGTCAACTCTACTTTGATTAGGCAGCTCTTTCCTAGTTGCATTTTGAGTACCTTTCATTTTGAGAAGCTCATCTTCCAGGACTATATCTGACAATATTCTGATGCTATCCATATTATTTCAGTATTCAATATTCCAGTGCTGACAGTTCCACTGCTATTCCTAAGGCTTTTGGTGGCTAAACATTCAAAAGTAGTCAGACTCTCCTACTTCTTAGTCTGTGTTAGTCTAGAATCTCAGCATAAACCTGTTCACTATGGCTAGACCACGTTAGTACTTAAAATACTGTTGGCATATCTCCCAGAATCATAACAACATGCAAGTCACCACAGTACCACAAACTGACAGCAAGGAAACTGGCACACATGCCACCACAGTAGAACAAACTGACAGAAAAAGAACAGCCATCATGAGACATACAAATATTTTATTCATATGCAATATATACTGTCTGAATCTTATATACAAATGATTTTACACATACTTATTTTAAAAAGAAAGTTAGAGAATAAAAATCTATAAAAGCAAAGGTACATAATTATTTATTTGCCCCAACATGAAAAATTAGTAAAAATTTAATTAATGAAAACCATATAGGAGGGCTATCAGAAAGTGTTGCTATATAACCACAGAAACATTTATTGAACAAAAAATATCTAAATGTGAAGCTATTGTTTCATAGCATAGCGTCATTCTGAGTGCATACACTTCTGAAGGTAGAATTTCCATCTTTAATATTTCCCCTAAGAATTCTGTACTCTTTAATTTACAGGACGTCAAAATGTTAATTTGGGTATTCTTGAGGGACTCAAATTGTGTTCTGTTTCAATGTTCTTTGAGTTTAGGGTACAACATGAAACCTGAGTGAGCAAGATCGGGGCTGTAGGATTCATGGAGTAAGGTTTCCCAGTCATATTCTCATTTAAATTTCCTGGAAGACTAAGAGAAGGTGCATTGTCATATGGGAAAAAATTCTTTGGACCAATTTTCTTAGCTTTTTTCTCTTCAATGCAGTTTTCAATGTTCTTAAAGCTTCTTCCTAATAAGCCCCCATGATCGTCTGTGTCCTATGAGAAAATCTATTGGGATTATCCCTTTGGAATCCAAAAATCATTTGCCATAAACATCTGAGCTGACCTCTCTGCTGGAACATAAGTGGCCAAGTATACCCTCTTGTAAAGCCACTGTCTTCAGAAATCCAGTAATTATAGAGTCATGTTAAAATATATTTTGTTTGGAATGAATTTGTGCACATATGAACTGGAGTGCTAGTATCAGTATGTTTTAATGTGCTCTTATAATTTAAATTTGAAATCAGTTTTTTAAAAACAAAAGGATTACTTCCTCTTCTTCATGTACAAAACATTTGCTTTGATAAAAACCTTCAAAAACATGTTTTATCTTTTTTCATTGTGTTAATGAATCTAATTTATGATTTTTATTTTCATTTTTATGTTGCATATTGGATTGAAATATGAAATATTTAGTTGGAAATTTTATTTTATTATAATCAAAGTAAAAATCTTAATGCTTATAATTACTACTTAATTTGTTTTAATTATACCAATTTGCTCTGGAATTCTATTTTAACTAATAATTTTGAATGTTTCTAATCTTTAATAATCCCATGGTTTTATAAATCACTATTCATTTTCAAAATACTTTAAAATTAAAGAATTGAATGGTTAATTTAAAAGAAAAAATTTAAAGCACAAGATTGTTCTCTTGTCAGAGTGGACAGTTCTCATGTATTTTGATAGAAAAGATTTGGGATAAACCTCAGTTTCATCAGGCCTTATTTTAAAAGCTAAAGCAAAGCTACTAAATGCAATTAAATTAAAAGCATCAATACAGTATATTGCAAATGTATTGGTCTTAAGAGAATGATGGAATTAACAGAAGTAATGGAATAAAATGCTTTTAACAAGCTGCTTTTGGTACCTTGTTGTTTTTAATTACTTTCAGAACTTAATTTCTCTACACTAATATGTTTAGTTTTTGAAGAATAACAGAAATATCTGATGAGTCATGTTAAACCACTGTAATTTTTTCTCATGTACATAAATGAAAAAATATGATTCAAAAATTTCAACTACATTCAAAATTGAGAAAATCAGTATGTTATATTTGGCTGGCCTCATGAAGACTTCACAAGTATGGAAGTTCAAAGTAGAGAGCTGTATTCACTTTCCGAGGCAGGAAAGGAGCTTACCAGCAGAGAGCAGTCCCAGTCCTGAGGGTGGTGTGTTTGAGGCATAAGTGACGGTGCCCTGTGGGCTAGTATAACAGGATATTGGACGTGATTTAAGGCATTGTCTGTCTGTGTGAGCATCATAGGATATTGGGAAGTAATTAAGGATATTGTCCATTGCTCAGCTTCCTGGTGGTCATCTATGACCACTGGACAGATTTTAGGGAGCTGCTCATCAGTGGGGCCAGTTGTTCTCCATTCCTGAAAAAACGAGCTCAGTGAAACAGGCTAAGGAGTAGCTATCTGTGGGGTCAGCAGTTCTACATTCCTGCAATACATGCTCAATTAAACAGGCTGGGGTTTTATAAGAATTTAAGCACTGCAACTGAGTCTTTTCATAAGGCTTCATAGAACATAATATGAAATGTCATCTAAAATATTTTGTTTTAGGTGACAAGTTGCATTATTCCATGAAGTAATAAAGCAATGCATTGAACATTTTAAATGAAAAATATAAATGCATTTTTATTAAATTATTGAATTGCATATAAGATAGTGTGCATTGTTTTAAAAAAATGTTTCATATGAAGTAAAAAATACATTTCTGGTTGCTTTTTACTCCAATATTATGATTACTGTTTCAAGATATGATAGAAGAGATGACTTAAAATTCTAATTATCATCCATATTTATACTTCTCTTATTTTGCTCTCATATTTTTGTAACATTAATACAATCCAGTTATTTTTGTAAACACTATAAATATGAACACAAGAAAATATTTTATTAATATTAATTTCTAAAACATTACTTACAGATTCTTCAGTATGGTTTTTCTTTTTACAAGGCATAATGGATATCCATTACAGCCTCGGAAACCCTACACAGGGTTGCTATGAATTGGAACCGATTGCATGGCACGCTACCACCACCATCCAGCACCATTAGATTTTTAAGCAATTATTAAGCCAGGAGACAGGGTATTTCTTTCAAATATGTTGTTGTTGTTAAGTGTCGTTGACTCAGTTCCGACCCACAGCGACCCTGAAATCTTTACGGGAGCAGAAAGCCTCATCTTTCTCCCACAGAATTGCTGGTATATTTGAACTACTGATCTTGATATTAGCAGCCCGATTCGTAACCACTAGGCTATCAGAGCTCCTTTCTTTCAAATATAGGAGTCAATATTCTGCTAAACCTTGAAATTATATTTGGACTCAAAAATCTGTATATCATGTATATTCCAATACTGAGTTTACTAAGTAAGAATGTATGTATATCTAAGTATGCATAAGAATAAGGATAAATATTTTTAACAAAATGTGTTATGTCTACAACATGACAATAAACATGGACAATTTTCAAATAAAAATGCACAATCAATGATATTTTTCTCTCAGCAAATACAGCTAAGAAAACTTAAAGAAATCAACTACTGAAATTATGTGGTTAGACCCTTTCTCACCAACTCTTTAATCTTGCCTCAAGTTTCCAGATATTATGGTTAACACAACCCCCACCATCACCAAACAAAGAAAAAAGAATGATGAGCAGCAACAAATATATAAATAAGTGTTCATAAGCACATACGCTAATTTTTGCAATTGTACTTCATGCTGCTTTTTTCTCATGACTGAGATTCTCTAGTAAATTCAGGGGCAAGAAGGACACTTTAAACTCTTGAAAAAGTTTCTTTGCAAAATATCCAAACAAACTCACCTTCTCTGCCAAAAACTCATGTATCTGAATAACATAGGAATCAGTTCAGAGGAGAAGATGTCAATTACGAATCGGGCTGCGAACCGGAAGGTCAACAGTTCGAAACTACCAGATGCTCCGCGGGAGAAAGATGAGGCGATCTGCTCCTGTAAAGATTTACAGCCTCGGAAACCTTATTCAGGGTCGCTATGGGTCGAAACCGACTCGACGGCACTTAACAACAACAACAACAAGTCCTTGTATGACACTGCAGGCTAATGTGCTGGATCACAAGGTCACTTTGACCCTATACAGGGTTGCAATGGGTCAAAGATGACTCAACAGCACTTAACAACAGCAACAACAGATTACAGTTGTTCTGACCCATAGTGACGCTGTATAGGGTTTCTGATGAGCCATTGATTGGTTTGAACCACTGACCTTGTAGTTTGCAGTCCAGTGCTGATCCTACTGTGTCACACCAGAAGGCCAGTAGCCCCTTATATTACAAATCTCTTTGCATCTGGTAATTGTAAATTCTTGTCCTGTATTTGGTTTATTCTCACTGTTTTCTCTCTCTTTCACCTTCCCTTTTTCTGAATTTATTCAACTTCGTCCATTTCTATAGACTATCTTCTGATTTTCTGTCTTCTCTTGTTCTTAAATTCTCTTTCATAAAGTTTTCAGTCCCATTGTGTTTACTTCATTCTTGTTTTTGTTTTTAATATTGTTCAGTCTTTTCTAGCCTCTTTTGTTGACTATATATTTTAAACATTTATATTATTATAGTTGTAGTAACTTATAATGAAGACATGAGGTATTATGAGAGGAAGACAAACTAGTCTAGGGTGACCTGAATGAAATGATCTCTGAGATGAAGTATAAATACTTAACAGGAATGAATCTGATCAGAGTGAAATAGAATTCTTCTCATGAGGAATGACCTTAGATGAGAGTCATTTGGCAAGAAGCCTGGTTCCCTAGAGAAATTGAAAGGTTCATTTCACTGGAGTTATGGCAGAGAAACATAATAGGAAAGACTTTGTGGTTAGATAAAGGCTAGATATACTGGCGTCCTGGTATAAGCAGTCTTGTAGGATAAGCACTGTAGTGATAACTGCAAGGTCAGTGGTTCAAACCCATCAGCTGCTTCCTTAGAAACCCTACACAGGGTTTGTGAGTTGAAACTGACTCATTGGCACTTAACAACAACAACACCATAAATACGAATTGCTACAGTTGTTTGAGTTGTTTCCTACATACGACTGTAGAGTTTTCTTGGTTGTAATCGTCACAAAGTCATATTGCCAGGTATTTCTCCCATGGAGCCACTGGGATAGTTTGAAGTCAACCTTTTGGTTAGCAGCAGAAAATTTAATCATCACATCACCAGGATTCCTGCAAACATGAATTACACAGTTCTATGTAGTGCTGTGGGTTAATGTGTCAGACTGCAAAGCCATTTGAACTGCAAGGTCAGTGGTTCAAGCTCACCAGCCGCTCCTTGGAAACTCTATACAGGGTCGCTATAGGTCAGAATTGACTCAACAGCACTTAACAGCAACATATCTAGCCTTTGTTGTTATTGTTGAGTGTCATTTAATTGCTTCTGACTCATAGTGAACCTGTACAGGCTTTCCAAGGAGCAACTAGTGGTTCTGAACTGCTGACATTTTGGTTACCAGTACAGTGCTATTTTCTACAGCACCACATTAGGCCTCCTTCTTTTGTGTTGGTGGTGATGGTTCTGTGCCATGGAGTTGGTTCTGATTCATAATGACCCTGTACAGGGTTTCCGAGGCTGTAAATCTTTGCAGTACCAGAAAGCCTCATCTTTCTCCCATGGAACAACTGGTAGTTTTGAACTGCTGACGTTGAGGTTAGTAGCCAAACTTACAACCACTACGCTACCAGAGCTCCTTTCCTTCCTTTATAGGTGTATGGATATTATTCTATCATAAATAGCATTGTACTAAAGGTTGATCCTAAAATGCTCTATTTGACACTAAATGTGATGTCATTCCTCTTGAATATGTTGTTCCCAGCATAGTAAAATATGATTTTCAGATTGAAAATGTCCAACATCAGTCCTTTTCAGCTCACTAATACCTAGGATACAAATCTTTATGCATAGCATTTCACTTTTAGCAATTTGCAATTTTCCTAGATTCATTCATTATACATGTTCTGATTATTAATGGATGTTTGCAGCTGTTTCTGTGGAAAAACTCAGTATCATCAGTCAGAATAGGGTCAGGGGCCAACTATGGAGAAAATCATCAATTGTTTGTATGTAAGTTCAGACTGAGGCTGAAAATGATCAAAGTAAGTTTATAAGAGCCAGGCTAAGACCTTAAATATATGCCACCTGAATTTAGACACCATCACAAGGACAAATTTGATGCCTTAGAAACTGGTGACCAAAGACTAAAAGAGCTATGAGATGCAGTAAAAAATATTTTACAGATAAAAAGGCAAAAAAATGCAAAATGGATGTCAGAAGAAACTCTGAAACTTGCTCTCTAGCAAAGTTGCTAAAGCAAATGGAAGATATGAGAAAGTGAAGAGCTGAAATGAGGATTTTAGAAGGTAGCTAAAGAAAACAACAAGTAAATTATGCAAAGACTTGGAGTGGGAAAGACAAAGGGAAGGAACACACTCAGTGTTTCTCAAACTGAAAGAAGTGAAGAAAAAATTCAAACCACGACTTGAAATACTGAGAGATTCTATGAACAAAATATTAAGTGATGCAAAAAGTATCAAAACAAGATGGAGGGTATGTACAGAACACATGGGCAAAAGAGAAGTGGTTGGAGCTTAAGCATTTCAGGAGGTGCCATGTGATCAAGGCACCTATCGAAGGTTCTAAGAGAGGAAGTCCAAGCTGCACTGGGGGTGGTGTTAGTGAATGACAGGGGTCCAGGAGCTGATGGAATACAGATTGAAATCTTTCAACAAACTAATGAAGCACTGGATGCACTTACTTATCTATGCCAAGAAATTTGAAAGCCACCGATTGGAAAAGCTCTATATTTGTTCCCATTTCAAAAAGAGGAGACTCAACAGAATGTGAAAATCATTAAGTAATCATTAATATCACATGCAAGGAAAGTTTTACGGAAGATAATTTTTAAATTGCTGCAACAGAGAACTGGCAGAAGTTCAAGCTGTATTCAGAAGAGGATATGGTATGATTGGCTTCATTCCTGATGTCAGATGGATCTTGGATGAAAGTAAAAACCAGAGAGATGGTTGTCTGTTGTTGTTAAGTGCTGTCGAGTTGGTTCCAACTCATAACAACCCTGTATTGGGTTTCCAAGGAGCCGATGGTGGGTTTGAACCGCCAACCTTGTGGTTCAAGCTGACTTTGCAGTTCAATGCATTAACCCACAGCACCACATCTGGACTCCAGAAAGATGGTTACCTGTTCTTTAATGACTATTCAATGACTTTGGACTGTGATGCTCATGACAAGCTATGGATAACATTCTTAATAACATGTATTCCAAAACATTTGATTTTGCTCATGAGAAACCTGTGCATAGAACAACAGGCAGTCTCTCGATCAGAACAGAATAGTAAATAATCTGAGATTCTGGATTATATGAAAGAGAATATTGTATCAGGATTGGAGAAACATTCATTAATCGCCTGTGATATACAGATGATACACCCTTGCTTTCTGAAAGCAAAGAGGGCTTGGAATACTTACTAATGAAGACCAAAGAACACAGCCTTCAGTATGGATTGCATTTCAGTGTAAAGAAAACAGGAGTCCTCACAACAGGATCAACAAATACCATCATGATAAATAGAGAAACATTTGAAATTTTCAAAGACTTCATTTTGCTTGCATCCACAGTAAACACTCATGGAGGCAGCAGTGAAGAAATCAAACAACGTATTGTGTTAGGCAGGTCTGTTGCACAAGATATTTTTAGTGTTCAAGAGAAGAAATATTAGTTAGAGAACTAAAGTGTGCCTAATTCAAGAAATGATATTTTCAATAGCCTCATATGCATTTGAAATTTGGAAATGGAGAAGGAAAATCATAGAAGAATTGATGCATTTGAGTTATGACTTTGGAGGAAAATATTAAAAGTACATTGAACTGCCAGAATACCAAACAAATTGTGTTGGAAGAAATATACACAGCATGCTTTGTAGAACCAAGGATGATTAGAATTAGCCTATCCTATTTCAGACATATCGTCAGGAGAGACAAGTTCCTGGAGAGCTGATGCCACAGCACCTAACAACAAAGTAAGAACCTCTAAATATGACAGTTTTAATGGAGCAGAGCAAAGAGGTAAAACATTCGATCTCACCAACAGCTCCTATAAACTCTATACAGGGTTGCTATGAGTCAAAACCAACTCGACAAGCCTTAAGAACAATAAGAAGAAGCTATGTTGCCTGTTTAAGGGAATGCAATATATATAAACTTTTATTCATTCTGAAAGTAAACAATTTGTTTAAAAATCAAAACAAAAATATAGACTTCTTAATTTTGAAGTTACAGAGACTGCAAACAAACTTTTAATGAATAGACAAAAGGTTATTGTGTATGTAATTACAATGATATCATCAAGAAGTCCCAGAAAAGATTTGCTACTATGTGTTTTTAATCAGAATGAGGAATAAAGGTGCTTGCTGTTTAGTGCCTTAACAGGTCCCTGAGTGAAACAGGCCATGTGATCCTGATAACTAACATAAAATTGTGCTTCAAAACTACCCAGCAATGTACTTCCATAATGATTACAGCCAAGAAAATTCTATGAAGCGGTACTATTTTGTAACTTATGGAGTCATCTTGAGTTGGAACAAATTCTCTGCTAAGAAAACAAAACTGTCAAACAGTGGTTTTAAAAATAGATGGCACTAATGAGTAATTAATGCAAAATGTCTCAAATAAGGTACAATTTTACTATCTTTTATACTCTATTATAAGTTGCAATATTTTTCACTAACATGTTTTGCTCCCATTTAAAGTTAGACCATCCCTCTTACTGTCTGATTATTTTGCCTGTCTTTGCTGTTATTCAGCAGCATAGAGCCAGATCTTGGATCTGACTTATATTGCCCTCTGTACAACAGAATGAAACACAGTAGGGTCTTGTGTAATCTTCACAATTATTATTACATTTGACTCTATTGTTGCTAACATTGTATCAATTTATCTCTTCGGGGTCTTCTGTGACACTCCATTTTTGCAAGCATGATGTCCTTCTCCAGATAATGGTCCCCCTTAACAATATATCCAAAGTTCTAAGGAGAATTCTGGCTGTTCTTCCAAAATAGATTTGTTTGTGCTTCTGGCAACTCATGGTACTTTCAATACTTCTTGCCAATGCCATAATTCAGATGCATCAATTTGGAGGATTGTGTGGGAGAAGAATATTGAAAGTACCATGAACTGCCTTCACATATTGAATGGAAAGATTCATGTTTATATGTATATTAGGGAATGTAAACTACATTTCAGATAATTTTAAACATTCATTAAAAATATGGTAGAAGATCTTGAAACTGAAACAGTTTACTTATTGCTAATCACTTCAAATAATTTCTACAAATTTACATTTTATTTTATAATTTATTTGTGCTTTGGAATTTTAGATTTAGTTATTTGATCTATTTGCTATTGTAAGGTGCTATAGAGTTAGTTCCAACTCATAAAGATACTATGGACAATAAACAAAACATTTAACAGATCCTGTGCCATCCTTAAAATTGTTGTTACACTTGAGTTCATTTCAGTGGCTGCTTAATCAGTCCATCTCACTGGGGCCTTCCTAGTTTTCACTGACTGCCCCCCCACACACACACTTTACCACACATTATGTCTTTCTCCAAGCTGATTGGCTACTACAAGAACAAGCAAGTTGTTCTCTGGGGAGTCATCAAGGCAAGCAATCAAGTCCCTTTAGGTAGGACAAATTCCCCTTCAAGACTGAAACTCAAAGAGAACAAATGAGCAGGCACGTAAGCTTGCGGGTGACCCAGTTGGGCTCCTGGTGAGTGGAAGAGGGGGAAAGGTAGAAATGAAGATATGGGCTGAGTTCAACCACGTTCCATAGACTCCCATCTACCTGGAGATAAGAGAGAAGAGGAGAAGTTCATTGGTCTGAAGTGTGGTGAGACCTGTGAATTCCTGAGCCCATGAACAAAGACACAGCCACAGAGGACTGGAGCTGAGAGCAAAGTGTCCAGCTGATGTAAAGTGAGGGGAGACACACAAGAATGCCCCAAAAAGGAAACAAGTGTAAATTGCTACAATTTGATGAACTTGACCTTTGCTTATGGATGTAGTAGCTCAAAGTACCAACTAAGAGGGAAGGAGTCTTCACATCCAAGAACAATCCTATTCCCTCTGTATACAGGGTTCATAGAGACGGGCAACTTAGACATTGCTACCTAAAATGGGAGGGGCTATTAAGGCATGAAGTGACTGGCTTACAAGTTTTCAAGAGGGATTTCAGTTTCAGCATGTGTAGGAGAAGATAGAATCCCCACTGAATAGTTTTCATCTTGCCTAGACAAGTCTGGTGAAAGGAGATGGGGATAATATTCTTATGATTCAATAGTGAGTTAATTGTCATCATGACTAATTGCAACTGCCACAACTGTAAAAGTATAAGTTTTGTAACAACAAAAAAAAGGGGAGTAATTAATTTTACAGTCCAGGAACAGAGAACCCTAGGACCATCAAGGGAGAAGAGCATGAACAGAATGTGGGAAACATCGACACCAGAGATTAAGACAGAGATGTGGGCATCTTCTCCCTCTTCTTCTTTCTATCCTCCTCCTCCTCTTCTTCTTCTCCCCTTCTCTCTACCTTCTGCTTTCTCTCTCTGGCAGAGGTCACCTTCCTCTTCCTAACCCTGAATAAAAGTCTCTAGACGGACCGTCTGGTGTGCGGTGTGGTTGATGAGTGGCGCAAGTTATTGCTTTCCCTTCATTTCCTTTAGAGCTGAGGACTCTAAATTCATGGAAAGAGAAGGGTTGTGTACTGGCATCCAGGTGCTGATGGCCAGGAGGCAGGATTACAGAACGTGTTCTTTGATAGTTTAAATTCTTATATATTCCTGAGTGTTTTTGTGTACATCACCCCCTTACCCCATCCCAAAAATGAAACACACACAAAAAGCAGAGGGAATAGAAGCAAATACTATTGAATTATGATGCACAGAGGAGATTTTAATCATTGCAATGAAACAATGAATGCGAAACTCATGTTCCTCCATGTAAACTACCACTCAGTTTACAATAAAAACTTCAAAAAAAAAAAAAAGAAAGAAAAGGAACCAAAATCAACACATTAACACAATATATAAAACAATTTAAAAAGATCAGCAAAGTAAACCTACAGTCACGAGAAGAAAAGAAATAATAGAGATCAGAGCAGAAATAAATGAGATAGAAAACAGAAAAACTATAGAAATATTTAACAGGACAAGAAGCTGTTTCTTTGAAAGGATTAATAAAATTGACAAACCTTTGGCAAAACTAACAAAAGAAAAGGGGGATAAAACAAATAACATGCATAAGAGACCACATAGGTGACATCACAACAGATCCAATGGAAAGGCAATGAATAATAACAGAATACTATATAATCTCATGGTCAGCAGTTTGAAACTACCAGCTGTTCCACAGGAGAAAGATGAGGCGTTCTGCTCCCATAAAGATTTACAGTCTCAGAAACCTGGTACAGGGTTGCTATGAACCGACTTCATGGCACATAACAACAACAACAATATAGAGTTGTACTCTAGCAGACTTGAAATCTAGAATGGATAAATTTTTAGAAAAACATAATCTACCTAAACTATCACACAATGAAGTAGAAAACTTGAACATACCTATAACAAAAGAAAAGATTGAACAGATAGTCAAAACCCCTCAACCAAAAGAATTCCGATCCCTGATGGCTTTACTGGTGAATTTTACCAAACAGTTAGAGAAAAACTGACACCAATCTCAATAAAACTATTGCAAAATAGAGAAAAGGATGGAAAACTTCCTAATACATTTTATGACATGAACATAATCCTCATACAAAACCAGGGAAGGACATCACTAAAAAAGGAAATTGTAGACCAATATCCCTCACAAACGTAGCTAATAGAATTCATCAACGTATCAAGAAAATAATACATGATAAAATGAGATTCATACCAGGTATTCAAGGATGGTTCAATAATAGAAAAATAATGATTGTAATGCACCATATAAATTTTTAAAATGGAAAAGAACCACATGATCATAGCAATTAATGCAGAAATGGCATTTGGCAAAATCCAACACCCATTCCTGGTTAAAAAAAAAAAAAAAAACACTCAATAAAGTAGGAAGTAAAGGGAAGTTCCTCAATAATTAAAAACATATATATAAAACAAACAGCCAGCATCACTCTCAATAGAAACTGAAAGCATTCCCTTTGCAAACAAGGACCAGACATGGATGTCCTTTATCAGTACTGTTATTCAATAGTGTGTTTGAAATCGTAGCCAGAACTATAAAACAAGAAAGGGAAAATGAAGACATCAAAATTGGCAAAGAAGAAGTAAAATGCTTTCTATTTGCAGATGATATAATCCTTAAC
This sequence comes from Chrysochloris asiatica, assembly GCF_000296735.1. Classification (NCBI taxonomy): domain Eukaryota; kingdom Metazoa; phylum Chordata; class Mammalia; order Afrosoricida; family Chrysochloridae; genus Chrysochloris; species Chrysochloris asiatica. The sequence continues at coordinate 1,775,648 of NW_006408535.1, forward strand.
ATAGGAAATCCCAATTAATCAGCAAAAAAAAAATATTAGAACTCATTGGAAGCTTCAGTAAACTAGCAGGGTACAAGATCAACATACAAAAATAAGTTGAATTCCTCTATATTGCAAGACAGCTCTGAAAGGAAATTAGAAAAACAATACCATTTATAATAACATCAAAGATTTTAAATCTAACAAGAGAATCAAGACATACACAAAGAAATCTACAAAACACTACTACAAGAAACCAAAAGAGATTTTTTTAAATGGAAGAATAGACCCTGATCATGGATTGGAAGACTTAATATTGTGAAAATGTCAATACTCCCCAAAGCAATCTGTAGATAGATATAATGCAATTGAAACCTAGATTCCAACAAAATTCTTTAAAGAGATGGAAAAAATGACCAAGAACTTTACATGGAAGGAAAAGAAGTCTAGGATAAACACTGCATAAGAAGAACAAAGCTGGAGGCCTATCAGTACCTGAGTTCAAAAGTTACAACACAGCCATGGTGATCAAAGTAGTGTGATATTTGTACAATGAATGGCACAGAATTGAAAATTCAGAAGTAAATTCATCCACATACAGTCAACTGATCTTTGAGAAAAAGCTAAAATACATTAAATGGGGAAGAGATAGTCTCATCAACAAATGATGCTGGCAAAACTAGAAACTGATTTACGAGAATGAAATAAAACCCATATCTCTCACCATATATAAAAAGTAACTCAACATGAGTTAAAGACCAAAATATAAAGCCCAGAACTATAAATATCATCAATGAAAACATAGGAACAAACTTAACAGCTCTAATACGTGGCATACATAGCCTATTAAACATGGTTAAGAATACACACAAAATAGAAGACAAAATAGATTACTGGGACATACCAAAAGTTAGAAACTTATGTGCATCAAAATATTTTACCAAAAAAGCAAAACATGGGCCAACAGACTCAGAAAAAAAAAAAAAAAATGCAATGACATGTCAGTCAAGGGACAAATCTCTAATATGTATAAGAAACTATAATACTGCTACAAGAAAAAAACAAATAACCAAAGTAAAACATGGGCACAGGATATGAACAAACACTACACCAAGGAAGACATTTAGGCAGCCAACAAATATACGAAGAAATGTTCATGATTTTCAGTCATTAGAGAGATGCAAATCAAAACAACAATATTATCTCATACTAGCATTAACTTTACAGTTCAGAAAATAATAGATGCTGGCAAGAGGATTGAGAGACTAGGACCCTCCTACATTGTTGGTGGGACTGTAAAATGGTTAAACCATGCTGGAAAATGGCATGGCACTTCCTTAGATGTTGGAAATTGAAATACCTTATGATCCAATAATTTTTCAATTGGTATATATCCACAAGAAATAAAAGCCTGAACACAAGTAGATATATGGACATGAGTGTTCATCACAATACTATTCACAATAGCAAAAAGAAAGAGCCAGCCTAAGTGCCCTTCAGTAGAAGAATGGATAAACAAACTTTGGTAAATACAAATAATGGAATACTGTGCAACATTAAAGAATAATGATGAACCTGCAAAACTCCTCATTGCATGGATGAAACTTGAGGACATTATGCTGAATTAAATTAGTCACAAAAGGATAAATATTACATAATATCATCATTGTAAAACTTATTAAAAGATTTCCATTCTAAAAGACAAAATTTTTGATGGTTACCATGGGTGGGTGGGAGGAGTCAGTAATTCACATGTTAGGGGATAGACACATGATAGTTCAGGTGACTGGAAGGGCAATATGCAAGGAGGGGGATGGCTATACATAAGAAGGGATAAAGGGGTAGATTGACAAGGAAAAAAAAAGGTGGATAATGAGGTATGCATGGGATAAATGGGATAGGGGTAAATAGCAATGTATACACAACCTTGGAATAACAGGACTCTATGATACAGAGATCCAGACACAGTTGAAGTGGGTAAAAGAAGGGGAATAATGGTAAGTTGCTTGATTGTCTTATAGATATTGGACTTCCCTGTCTTCTATTGTAAAATAGACATTTAAGTGGGACAGAAAGGAATATTGGGACTTATTAGCGTAGTGGTTACGAATCGGGCTGCGAACCTTAAGGTCAGCGGTTCGAAACTACCAGCCGCTCCGCGGGAGAAAGATGAGGCTTTCTACTCCTGTAAAGATTTACACCCTCGGAAACCCTGTACAGGGTCGCTATGGGTCGGACCCGACTCGATGGCACTTAACAACAACAACAACAACATAATTACTTACAGCTTGTAAACCAGTCTTCAGCCTATAATTGATTGGATTAGCTAAAAGAAGAATTTGAATTTGCCTAGGGAAATAAACTTCTTGTTAAGCTTTTGTGGAGAATGGAGCCTTAGGTGGAATCCTGAGCCCCACCCAGACCTTCTGAGGTGGGGCATTCCCAGTTGAAAGGACAGGCAGACCAACCCAAAATGGTTAGAGGAACAGTAGATATTTCTTAAAACAAAGACCAACAGGAAGGAAAAAAAAAACCAAAAACAGACTCTCTGGTTATTAGAATATCAAGGAAGTTGTTTTGCCTTTGAGCCATCAAGGCAACAAAAGCCAGACCATTAGGGTAATTCCTCTTTCTAAGACTGAATTCTAGCATGGCACTGTGGGTTAATGCGTTAGACTGCTAAATTGATTTCAACCTCAAGGTCAGCGGTTCAAGCTCACCAGCTGTTCCTTGGAAACCCTACATAGGGTCACTATGAGTCAGAACAGACTCAATGACACTTAACAACAGAACAACAAGACTGAAATTTAAAGGTAATCTATAAGCAGTCTTGTGTGCTCACTGGTGACCACCCTTGTCTAATTGTGAGCAGACGTGTGGGAAATGCAACAATGAAGATAGGGGCAGAGTTTGGTCATATTTCATAGACACCTGTTGACCTTGAGATGAGAGAGAGAAAAGAAAGGGTAGCTAATCTAAAGTTTAGGAAGGAGTGTAAATTCTGGAGCCCATGATCACTGACCTAGTCACTGGAGGCTAGAGCTGATAATGAAGTGGCCAGCTCTCCTGTACTGGGGAGAGGCATGCAAGAACTCCCAAAGTTGCAGGTAGACCCATTTGTCATAGTTTGAATGGCCAACTAACCAGACCTTGACCAGATGAAGATAAAGAAGTTTAATACAGGGACTAAGTGTAAATTGCTACAATTTGAGGAACTGGACCTTTGCTTATGGATGTAGTTGCTCGTAATTCCAACTGAAAGGAAAGTACTCTTTATATCAAGGATTAAACTTGCCTCATCAGTACATTGGGTTGATAGGGATGGGCAACTTGAACATTGGCTATTAAAAAAATGAGGACTTCTGGTGTAGCACTGTAGGATAAGTACAGGACTGCAAGGTTGGTTTGAGCCACAAGTTCAGCAGTTCAAACTCACCAGTCGCTCCTCAGAAACCCCACACTGGGTTGCTATGAGTCAGCACCAACTTGACGGCACTAACAACAACAGCAATAGTAAAGGCACAAAGTGGCTGGCTTACACATTTTCATGAATGTGCTTAATTTCAGATCGAGGGGATACGGTAGAATCCCCACTGAAGAGTTGTCCTCTTTTCCAGATGGGTCTGGTAAAAGGGGATGAAGATTGGAATAGGATTTTATGATTCAATTTGTGTGTAGTTGGTATAATGATTAATTTTGATTGCCATAACTATAAATATAGAAGATGTGTAACAAAAAAGAATAGAGGGGACCCTAGGAACAGCAAGAGGAAAGAACATAAATGGAGAATGAGATACAAACCAGAAAAGCAGAGACAGAGCAGAGGCAATGTCATAGAGAGACAGGTTAGCTGAGGATTCTAGACCCATAGACTGAGAAAGGCTGTACACCTGCAGGAAGAAGTCTGGCTTGCAAAGTGTGTCCTTTGGGCATTTAAATGAATCTGTAATTTCTGTGTACATGAAAAAATAGGTGAGGTTGAATAGAGGTAAATACTGTTGACTGATGATACATGGAAGGGATTGTAATCATTCCAGCGAAACAAAATATGATTTATTGAATGTAAAATTGATAACCTGTAAAGTTTCATTCAATTCATGAAAAAAACTTAAAAAACATAAAACATAAAACAACCAGTAGCTTTTAAAGCAGGGTGTTATTCAGTTTCCATGTATTTGATTTTATTTCCTTGATCTCCCTACTGCTGATTTCTAATTTTATAGCATTGTGATATGAGAAGAGTCTTTGTAGTATTGTGATGTTTTTGAATTCTTGAGACTTGCTTTTTGGTTTATTCTTGAGAATGTTCCATGCGCACTAGAAAATAATATATATTATGCATTGTTTGTTGAATTATCTGTATAAATCTATGAGGTCAAGTTAGTTGATTGTGCTGTTTTGCTCCTCTGTATCTTGTTGAGTTTCTTTCTGATTGTTCTGTCCTTTTTAGAAAGTGGTGTATTAAAATCTCTCACTATTATTGTACACTTGTCTATTTCTTTCTTCCATTCTGTTAGGGTTTGATTGATATATTTTGAGGCCCTTTCATTGGGTGCATAGATACTTATTATGGTTATGTCCTCTTGTCCAAATGACCCTTTAATCATGAGATGAAGTCCTTCTTTGTCTCTTACTCTGGTTTTTGCCTTAAAGATTTATGAGAGATTAATATTGCCACTTCTGCTCTTTTTTTTTCAAATAGCTTGATAATTTTTTTTCCTATTCTTTAATATTCCATCTATTTTTGTCTTTGTGTCTAAGGTGTATGTATCTCTTGTAGACAGCATTTTGAAGGATCCTGTTTTCTTATATATTCCATTACTCTCTGCCTCTTGATTGGTGGTTTATTTAGTCCATTGATGTCCAGTGTAACTATCGATAGGTCTGAATTGATTGCAATCATTTTACTGTTTGTTTTTTTGTGATGATGCTTGTTTCTTTGTTCTGCATGTTTTCCTGCACTGAGCTCATTTTTCTTGAGGTTTCTCTTGTCAAGTGCTTCATAGTTTTAATATTTATAAAATCTTCATGGATTTTATTTTTCTTGATTAGATGTGTGGGTGTATTAAGTTTCTCTAAGGTTATCCTATACTTTATTAATGTCTTCCCCATTTAAAAACAGTCTTTTATCTTGAACTCTACCTGACCTCCTCCCTGCCTGAAACTCTTCTAACTATACTTTTCCCTTCTTTTACTCTGCAGATCATAGTTTGTCATCCAAGATTCCCTATTTTCAGTCTTGTCGTTTTGTTCTACTCAGGACACTTCCATATCTGAGCTGCATTCTGTTGATGCTGTCATATATGTCAGTCTCAGGTTGTCTTCTCTTTTTGATTCTTAGTCCAAAGAATCCCTTTAGTACATTTTGAAGCATTTTTGTTGTTGTTAAGTGCTGTTGAGTTGGTTCTTACCCTTAGTGACCCTGTATGGGGTTCCTAAGGAGCTGCTGGTGAGCTTGAAACACCTACCTTAAAGTTCAAACTGACCTTGTAGTCCAGCATATTAACAAGAACACCAGTTTGCTAGCTCTTACAAAGTCCAGTAATTTTTGTTTATTGCAAAATATTTTTACTTCACCATCATATTTAATGGATAGCTATGCTAGGTAAATTATTCTTGGTTGGCAGCTTTTTAAAATTTCCTTTCAGAATTTTGTATATGTCTACCCATTGCCGTATTGCCTGGTTTCTGCTGAGAAATCAGAGCTTAATCTTATTGGTTTTCCATTGTAGATAACATTTAATTTTTTCCCAAGTTGTGTACAGGATTCTTTACTTTTCTTTGATTTTGGAGGTTTTGATTATGATATGTCTTAGTTATTTTCTTTTGGGCTTTATCCTGCCTGGGGTTCATTCAGCTCCTTGGGGTTCATTCAGCTTCTTGAATGCTTTTCTTCTCATCTTTCATGATGTTAGGGAAATTTTCTTCCAGCAGCTCCTCAACTATCTTTCCTATGGTTTTCATTGTCACTTCCTATTCTGGAATTCCAATAGCCTGCAGGTTATTCCTCTTCATGTTGTCACACATTAATCTATGATTTTTTTTTTTTTTTCATTCTTTTCACTGTTTGTTCATCTGTCATAGCTATATTGAGAGATTTATCATCAAGCTCACTAATTCTGGCCTACATTGATTCAATTCTACTCCTCTGCCATTTCAGTGCATCATCTCTTTCTTACTTTAGTATTGATCAATACTTTAGTATTGAACACTATACTTGTTTTCAGGATTTGTATTGTCGCCAATGCTCTGTCAATTTTGTTAGATTGTTCCTGTAGTGATTTTCTGAATCCTATTGTGTTTTCCTAGAACTTTCTGTGGAACATTTGGATATACCTCATTACAATTCTCCTGAATTCTCTTTCAGGTAGTTCCAGTGTCTCTTCTTCTTCAAAATAATTTTCTAGCTTTTTTTCTTGTTTGTTGGTTTGAGCTATTATGTCTTGTTGCATGTGAGTAGATATTTTCTGCTGCTTTTTAGGCATTCTATTGTTTTTGCATTTGCATTAAGTTGATTAATGTATGCTGGTGTATTCTTGAGCACTCATCAATTACCTTGTGGCTGGTGTGATCAGAAGATGATCTTCTCTGTTACTGTTCATATAGTTCAGTTCAGAGGGTATTTGGCAGATGTTGGATATAGTGACTGTTTTTGTGTATAGCACCTGGTATTGGCTCTTGCCCAATTGATGGGGTTGTAGAGTGCAATTTTGGCTTGGCTGTATCCTTTTGGTTGAGGCAAGGAGAGAAATCATTCTCACAAGATAGAAGGAGGACCAAGAATCAAAATTGGAAACAACCGTGGAAAAATAAGAGTCATTCTTTACACTACCTGATGGACTTGCCTTCACTGTCACCAGAGAAATTTCATGATGTTCCCTTGTGCCTCTCTGACCTATCACTAGCTTTTTTCTTCCTCTTTCCTCCCTTTTTACTTTACTGCAAGTCTGTTGCTTCTTCTACTGGTGAAAGCAGGCTCAGGGCTGGCCAGGCATGATTTGTAAGAGATTGCTGGTGCCTGCTCTTTCTGTTGTCTCCTTCCTCTTTAATTATGTACCTAAGTACGGTATCCACGTGGGAGCATTCCTGGGGGTATCTACTTACACAGGTCTCACCTCTGGTCATCAGGTAAGCAATGAGTAGAAAGCAAAAAAAAGGAGGAAAAAATAATAATCATACCTTTGTCTCTGTCAGTCACAGGCAGGCTTCTGCAATGGAATGCTCTGGTGTCTATCAATTGGCTTATTTCCATTCAAAATGGCTGCAGCATATCATAGTGGCCACCCTAAATCAGAAATCTTCTCCTTTCTTGCTTCTGTTTCAAATTCTTTCTCCCAGTAAGCACTCAATCCACTTATTCATCCCTTTTTCCAAAGCTCAGGGTTCTGGGACAGTCCTCTGAATCTGGTTCAGAAGACTATTTTCTGCGTCTTTGCTGAAGAGGGTCTCCACAGTTTTTCTGCTTAGTCTGCCATCAGGCCCTGCCTTCTCAATTTATTTCAAAGGCTATATTACCAATTTTAGAGTCTCAGGTTTCCAATGGAAGAGAGAATAAAGATATATCTTGAAATGTTCTTTTTGATTATCAATGCTATGCCATTCCTTTTGAATTTGTCATTAACAGTATACTAAACCATATGATTGTCAGATTCATACTTCATATATTCCATTTCAAAAAATTTAAATGCTGGTTTTCATCCAAAAAAACAAAAACAAAAACCCAGAGGGAATAGAAGCAAATACTGTTGAATGATGATACATGAAGAGCATTGTAATCATTGCAATGAAACGAAATACAATAGGATAAGTGTAAAGCTGATGTTCTCCCGTGAAAACTATTACTCAATTCACAATAAAAACTTGATAAAAAAAAACTTTTAAGTGCTAAAAATTTTAGTTATTATAAAAATAGTTATCTTTAAAAGCTGTTTAAAATTTAGATTCAACTTTCAAAACTTCTTCTATATGAAACATTATGCTTGTTCACTTGCCCACATTATATCATACAATATCCTATTGTTATCTCAATTAATGGACACAGAATATTATATTAAATTAGTTTTTTTAACATCATGGTTTACTGTATACTCTGGTATTGTAGTGGTTATGAATTGGGCTGCTAACCTCAAGGTCAGCAGTTCTCCAGCCATTCTGCAGGAAAAATATGAGGCTTTCTGCTCCTGTAAAGATTTACAGCCTTGGAAACCCTATACAGGGTTACTGTGAGTCAGAACCGACTCCACGGCACACCATGACCACCACCTTAAGGTTAGATGTCATATAATTTACTTATACAGTCATTGTCCACCACTATTCTGTCAATTTGTAATACTGTGGTAGCTTGTGAGTTGCTGTGATGCTAGAAGCTATGCCACTAGCATTTTAAATGCCAGCAGGTTCACCCCTGTTAGACAGATTTCAGTGGAGTTTCTGTAAACAGTTTAGAAAGAAGGAGAGGCAGACTAGTTTTGATTAGTTAGTAACTGAAAGCCTTATTAATAGTAGCAGAAAATTGTCAGATACAGTTATAGACGATGAAAGCATTATGTATAGTAACAGAACATTGCTATATATAGTGCCAGGATATGAGCCCATCAGATTGAAAGCTAATCAGATTATGACTAGGGAACTCAAAGTACAGTTGGTCATAATTACATTAATGGAGCAAAGATTTTGGGATTTTAATTTGCTAATGGGTAACAAGTCAAAATGTGGAGAAACTGCAAACACCAATTGACATTATGAACATGTATGTAATGTACAAAATATGAAACTGGTAAAACAGAAGGTTGTCTAAAATTAAATGAAATTGATCAATATTCTAGACATTAGTGAGCTGAAATCAACTGCTATTGGCCATTTTGAATCCTACAGTAATATAGTTTCCTATATAAAAATTACAAATTCAAGAGAAATGGAATCTCATCATCAAAAAGAACAATTCAAGATCTATCTTGAAGTATAATGATGTTTGTATTAGGATATTTATATGGCTACAAGAAAGACCAATTAACACTACTATTATCAAATTTGAGTGGAATAACATTACATTCATAATCAAAATGAGCAATTCATCACCTAATTTAAAGTACAATCCTGTCTATAATATGATAATATCTATCCCCTATAGAAAGAATCTATGCATATGAATTATGGTGTTGAATTAAAAATTCCCAGCACAGCCAGGACAAACAAATCTGTATTGGAAGAACTACAGTCAGAATGTTCCTTCAAAGCCTGGATGGCAAGACTTCATCTCTCATTCTTTGGACATATTATCAGGAGGGACCATTCCCTGGAGAAGGACATTTCGCTTTTCAAGTAGAGGGTGAGAAAAAAAGAGCAAGACTACAATGAGATGTACTGACACCGTATCAGTAACAATGGGCTCAAATGTACAAACAATTCTGAGGAGGGTGCAGAACTGGTCAGTGTTAAGTTCTATTATGCGTAGGATCAATATAAGTGGGCATCAACTATATGGCACCTAACAACAATTTTCTCTGAGTCAAACAACTCAGTGAACTGGGAAACTAAATGGTATCAACAATTTGCAGTTAACCACATTGCTATCAATGTTTGTGTGTGTGTGTGTGTGTTTAGAGAGAAGCACCTACTAACCATTTTACTGGAATCAATGAGTGATACAAATGATGAAGTGCTTGACTATTAACCAGAAAGTTTGGGCTCCAATCCCACTTACAGGCACCTCTGAAGATAGATCTGGTGATCTGATTCTGAAAGATCATTCTTTGAAAATTTTGTGGAGCATGGGGTCACTATGAGATTATCATGTGTAAAATTTCACTCGACAGCAATTAACAATAATTTTCTGACCATAATTAATAGAACTCAAGTCAGTATGATCAGTGCAAATTCAGTCACAAAAATAATTATGTACTGATATTCATAGCTCTTTAGATGCTTCTTGTAAGCACTGATTTTATTATTAATTTCTTACTTTAAATGTAAGTGTTATGAGAGATTTTCTTTTAATACCATTGTTCACTAAAATAATTCAATTTCTTGTAAATGCTTGCCTATTTTAAAGACAATTACAGAATTATGGGTTTTCTTGGGTAGATGAATATTAAAGCTAATTCTTTATGCCTTTTTTTCCTATCATTTAAATTACTATAAGTATACCTTTAATGTAAAATAAAAAGTTTTCAACTAAATTTTAGATATTGAAGGTCAAGACAGCATTGCCTAAAAGTTCCATTATGGAATTGCACGGAGTCCTGGTGTGACGCTGTGGGTTAATGTGCTAGACTGCAAAGTCAGTTTGAACTGCAAGGTTGGTGGTTCAAGCTCACCAGTCACTTCAGAACCAACTCAACGTCACTTAACAACAACAACAATGGAATTGCACATTGTTTCTAGTATTTTGCATTTGGCAAAAAGATATTTCAAAGTAAGTGTTTTGAAATTTTCATCATATATGACCAAGACTTTCTATTAGGATACTTCATAATTCATAACTCCTAATCAAAATATTTTGACCCAATTTGAGCGTTATAAAACTTTAAAAATTTATTTCAGTCAATAACTGAATTTCAAATGTTGGTACTGGTACTATTAAAATACTTATTCACAATAGAGAGCTAATAATTTAATTTAATGAAAAATACACATGTAAGTAAAAAATTACTTGAAACATTCTATCTAAGATAATAACCTAACATTCATGCAATAATAATGAAAGATTTCTGAATTATTTTCATCTAGACCCCATGGCAAGTGAAATAGAATAGAAAATAGAGTTGTATGGAATCCATTGATTACTTCCCTTTTTCAAAGAGTATTGGTGGCACAAAAGTTAAGCTCTCAGCTGCTAACCCACCACAGTGACGCCACAGCACTAAAATCTAGATATCTGCGCCCATAAAGACTGTTGTTTTTGTTGTGTGTCATTGAGTTGGTTGTGACTCATAGTGATCCTAGATAGAGTTTCTGAGAAGTTACTGATGGGTTTCAACTGCTGACCTTGTGGTTCGGAGTCAAGTGCTTCTCCAACAACGCTACACCAGGAATCCAGTCAAGAAAAATCTTTGGGACAGTACTAATCTGTAGCATGGAGTCATTATGAGTCAAAACTGACTAAATAGTACTTAACAATGACAGTGTTTTAAAATTATACTATTAGAAGAAAAATAACAGCAAATACACTTCTTTACATCCCTATATGAGCACACTTCACCCTCCTATTAAGAGGTAGAAGCTACTTTCCCACCTTTGGAGTCTTGATTGGTTCTGTGATTTTGTTTTTCCAAATGAAAATGACTGAAATGACATTTTGATAGTTCCAAGTGTAACTATGCCTTAAGAAACCTTTCAGTTCTGTTATTCACCTTGCATTCCTAGGACACCATGTAAGAAATTCAACTACTCTGAAGCAAAGAAAAGGTACCAAGATGAGAATCTCAACATGTGAGTTAAGCCATTTTAAATGTTCCAGTTTCAACCTGGTTAAAAGATGCTACATAAATAACTTCATTTGGTATAATGTGGGGCAAAATAACCATATGCTATAGTACAGGCACTTGCAGGGATATGAGAAATAATAACTAGTTTTTGCGTTAAGCCCTTTATTTTTGTTTGTTACAAAGCAAGATGTATCCAAAATACAAATCTAAATGCGAGTTTTAATTTCCAGGGTGATAATAAAATTATTAAAAGAAAACAGTTATTCTAGTAGAAACCTAGCAATTTCTTTATAGTTTAATATAGCTGAGCAATATTAGCAAATCTCAAATTCTCACTGATATGATTAAAAGTGTGGAAAATATTATCTACAGTATATAATTTATTTTAAATATTTTAATATTATATTGCAGTTCCCTCTCACTGTTTTACTTATTTCCACGTATATGATGATGAATGGAGTGTGGCATGTACATATTTCTAACTAGTTGAAGTATGATGAATGAAGTTGGGGGATATATATTTCATAAGTATTAAAATCCATCACTCATAGGTTAGTTTGTTGTACTGTGGTGGCTTGTGAGTTGCTGTGATTCTAGAAGTTATACCACCACTATTTTAAATACCAAGGAGCTCTGGTAGCATAGTGGTTACGAATCGGGCTGCGAACCTTAAGGTCAGCGGTTCGAAACTACCAGCCGCTCCGCGGGAGAAAGATGAGGCTTTCTACTCCCGTAAAGATTTACACCCTCGGAAACCCTGTACAGGGTCGCTATGGGTCGGACCCGACTCGATGGCACTTAACAACAACAACAACATTTTAAATACCAGCAGATCAGCCATGGTGAACAGGTCTCAACTTACTTTACAGACTAAGACAGAAAAGGAAGAAGGAGATACGGATTATTTCTGAATGTTTAGCCAGTGAAAATCTGACACATAACAATGGAACATTGTCAGATAAAGTACAAGAAATGAAAACATTATGAATTTACAGCAGACCACTGTCAGATATGTGCCTGAAGATGTGCCCCCTCAGACTGTTGGATACACAAAATATGGCCTGGGAAGAGCTACCTCCTCAATATGAAGTTGACCATAATGATGTGAATGAAGCAAAGTTTTGGGGATGTTCATTTGCTGATGGACCATAACTGAAAATGAGGAGAAACAGCTACAAACACTCATTAATAATCAGAACATAAGATGTATGGAAGTATGAACCAAGGAAAATTGGAAGTTTTTTATACTGACTTGAGTGAAGGTTCACAGAAAAGATTATCAGTTTTACACACACTTTGTTTCATCGACATGATTGCAATTTCCTTGCCAAACATGTTTTGAAGCCTACTCTTGTTGTTGTAAATTGTTAAGTGCTGTTGAGTCAGTTCCTACTCATAATGACCATGTATAGGGTTTCTGAGGAGTGGCTGATAGGTTTGAACTGCTGACCTTGTGGTTCAAGCCAACCTTATAGTCCAGTTCTTTATCCTACAGCGCCACAATTATTTTCTATTTGATAAGATTTTATTTTAATTAGTTAATTA
>NW_006408535.1:1788717-1848883 GCF_000296735.1 Chrysochloris asiatica
AATTTAGATTTCTACTGATTTTTCTCAATGTTCTTAAAATTAAAAAAAAATTATTTTAAAGCTTTATAGGGAGTGATTTTAATATTAAATGATTACAGCCTCAGAAACTCTGTACAGGGTGGCATGAGTTGGAACCGACTCCACAGCACATGACAACAACAACAACAAACTGCACTGAAGAGCTTATCTGTATGAATCTATGGTATTTCCACTGTTTTTTGGTTTTTGTTTTTTTTAAATTATGTATGTTTACACTCTTTTAATCATTGTTCCTCATCGTTACTGTCCTAACTTTTCATTTATGTACGTGCTCCCGCGGAGCGGCTGGTAGTTTCGAACTGCTGACCTTAAGGTTTGCAGCCCGATTCGTAACCACTACGCTCGAAACTACAGCTGTTCCGTGGAAGAAGATGAGGCTTTCTGCTCCCGTAAAGATTTACAGCCTCGGAAACCCTATACAGGGTTGCTATGCTTCGGAACCGACTCCAAGGCACATAACAACAACAACAACTGTTAATTTAAATTTAGAAGAAGGAAACAAGCTGGGAGGAAAACCTAAAGATTATAATCTCACGGCTCAAAGGAAAAAAATGTATCTGGCACCCAGATGTCTTAAATAAAACCGTTAACTTTGTTTGAAGGGGCAGGGGCAGTTAAGGATGTAAGGGACTGTGATGTGGTGGCATTTTTATTGTACTCCCAGAAGAGAGAGTCATTAAATTCTGAGAAAGGAATTTGACAATAACAGATTAATGCCCAGAATTTCAACGTTATGGGGAAAAGTAAGATAGTCGTTGACGGAGATCTCAGTTTACTGCAAGGTCCGTGGTTCAAACCCACCAGCCATTCCTCAGAAACCATACACAGTTTCATAGCAGTCAAAACAGGTACACATGCACACATATGTACCTATATTTGTTTTCTAGTGCTACTATATCAAAACGACCACAATACCACAAGTGGTGGCTTTAAATTAAAAACAGAAATCTATTTCCTCACAGTTAAGGAGGCTAAAAGTCCAAATTAGTTTGTAACTTTTGGGGAGGTCCTCATTTATTTCAGCTTTTAGTACCTGCTTGTAATCCTTGGAGCTCTTGGGTTTGTATATTAATCTTCAAAAATAATCTGTGTTCTCCTTTTTGTTTGGATGCCTATCTGTGTATCTATTCAGCTCTTTTTGTTTCTCAGCAATGACTAGATTTAGAACCTGATATTACATTGGACCACCAGATCAATTTGAACAGCAAGGTTGGTAGTTCAAATTCACCAGCCACTCCTTGGAAATCCTAGGCAGGGTCTCTGATAACAACAACTACTATTCAAGCATGACTTAATTAACATAAAAAATAAAATTCTATTTCCAAACTGGATTAAGATTCCAACACATATTTTTGGTAGAGACAATTAAATCTGTGTAAGCGTGTGTGTGTGTGTGTGTGTGTGTGTTTATAATTTTTAGGAGTTCCTGGGTGGAGCAAACAATAGAGGTTCTTTGGCAGACAGACAGATGATGTACTTCCAAAAGATTACAGCCTTGAAATTCCTATGAAGCAATTGTACTCTGCACACATGGGGTCATGATGAGTAAGAATCAATCAGTGAAAATTAATAATAAAAATATATAAATTATAGTATGTATATAATTGAATGTACCAAAGTTTATATTTGAAGCCAAAAAACCTAGAGGGCAATAAGCATGGAAGATATGAAAATGGATGGAGCATGCAAGTTTAGTTTTTGGTTCAACTAAAATACATTAACATCAGCTCAATTTACAAGGAACGACTTCAGCACATGATATTGTTTCTGACAAAATAACATTCTCAGATGTTTGTTCCAAATGGGGAACATCAAGCTTGGAAAAATGACCTAACATAATTTAAGCCTTAACACTTGTTCCAGAATTGCCACTGGGTCCATCAACCACCTGTCCAATGATTTTCAGCAACTGGTTGTACAATAAGAGAGATGGCAGCTGTTTCTTTTCATACTCCCTTAAGCATTAGGGCCATGTGAAAACCAAGCAGAGAAATTTCAGATTCATAATAGATCAGTAATAAAGTTTGGACTTAAACTCTCAATATGTCAATAACTATTTATTGAGCTCCCACAATGTCTATCACAGTCTACTAAGTGCCATGAGAAAAATAAACAAAACAGGCAAATTGCAATTCCTATACATAGAGACAAAAAACTTGGCTTGATATCAATAACATTTATATAGGGCATATTTCAATAATAACTGTTATTAATGCATGAATTTGAGCTGTGTACAATCTAAGCAGTAAATATTTATAAAACCATTGTGAAATAGCCTTAATTATTCCAGTGTTTGACATATTCAAGACTGTAATTTCCAGTCTATAATTGTGAATACTGAATTTCCAGAAGTCAAATGTCAATCCAACAAAATTTATTTATTTGGTATTTGGGAAGACAACCAGTATTTAAAGAGAGCATTGAAGAAGATATGGTTGTAATTGATAATCAAGTTTATATAGTTCATTCTAAGAAACACAAATTGCTCAGTGTGTCTTCTCTGCATTTTCTTAATTCCTTATTTCTTTATCTTTGTTCCCTTCTTCAACAGCATCATATGCAATGTTTAATGAATCTATCACTTCCAAAGGTGAAGAACCACTGCTGAAACTATATAGTTGTGATGTTTGAGTTATTGAAGTTCCCTCTACAAATATAACTTTAGCACATTGCTTTAAAATTACAAATGGATTCAGAGTTTGAGATGAGACTTATTCCTTAGAGTCCCTTAAGTCTTATGTCTAGAGTATTTCCTAGTCTAGTTTCAGAAAAAATTACCTTGTCTTAAATTACTACCCATTTTCAACATAAAGGGTAATGGGCTGTTCCAAGGTTGTTAGGGTGACAACAAGAGTTTATTTAGTTTTTTTCCCATCACTTTTTCATTTCGGTTACCTTTATCAGCATTTTAAATTTAATTCAGGGCAGTAAGAGCTTGAATTCTGGCCAATCCCTTTTTCTATTGTTACCTAAGTGAGTTCATCTGTTTTAAAGAAAACTTGCCAAGAGGGCCCAAACTCCTTATTTTAACTAAAACCCACTGAAAACAACTCAGAATGATGATGTGGTGACTTCCAGGGGTACTACAGTGTTCTCTTCCCACATATGCCCTTATTGTTTTGCTTTGCTTTGCTTTTTATCACCTTAGTTTTATCTTTTCCTAGAAAATTATAGAAGTGTGTAGTGTGTGGACTAGTAGCATTGACATCATGTAGCAGATCCTTAGAAATATAGACTACCAGGCTTCACCGCAAATCCATTCAATTGAAATTTGTATTTTATGATTTCCAAAGTCATCATATGCATGGTGAAGTTTGAAAACCCTGGGGATAAATAATGTCATTTTGTCCACTGACTCCATATTTTTATCTATTTCAATTAAAGTGATGACTTCATCATCAATGCCAGAGAAGGTAAAATGAGAACTGGGACAGGAGAGCTAAATTACTCAGAAGAGAGCCAAATTGTATAGTATGCAAAATAGTCCTTATCATTAGTAATCTTTTTTGTTGCTAGAATTACAAAATGACAAGTACATCTATGCAAGTTGTTGTTAAGTGTCATAGAGTCAGTTCCAACTCACAGTGACCCTATATAGAGTTTCTGGGGAGTGACTGGTGAGTTTGAACTGCCAACCTTGCAGTTCAAATCGACCTTGCAATCCAGCGCATTAACCCACCGTGCCACACCAGAACTCCAAATTTATGCATAGGATATTTACATCTTGTTGTTGTTGTTAAGTGCCGTTGAATTGGTTCCAATCCATAGCGACTCTGTATAAGGTTTTCCTAGGAACGGCTGGTGAGCTTGAACCACGAACATTGTGATTCAGACCAACTTTGCAGTCCAGTGCATTTACCCACAGCATCACACCAGGACAGGGTGTTATAATTTGAATTATCCTAATATTTTTAAAAGATGTATTATCATTGGTTTTGAGTATTTGATGATATCATGCATATTTATTTACATTTTTCAACAAATTCATAATAATATTTTCTATATTTTAAGACAGAATTTAATGAAGAAATAGGATTACATTCAAAAGAATAGGTTTTTTGTGTCGATTTTAAGCTTGTCTCTTTTCTTCAAATTTCATATACATGAGGAACACAAGTTTTGTAAACGATAAATAGTTTAAGAAATTGGGAGCTAATGACTTTGTTTCTCCCTGAACAACCTTCTGTCTTTTACTTTGTCATAGAGCTCTTCTCCTCATTCAAGTGTCATTTCTCTTAATTCTATTGCTCTGTTTAGTTTTCATATTGAACATAATAAGCATGAAAGAATGTCTGAAAGCATCCTTGTATAGATATTTGCAATATTCAAATTAAGTTTAAAAATAAATCTTGTAACTTCATTTTTGGAGTTCTTATTCAAGTTCCCTCCACTTGTTAGTTACACAGCAGGTATCTCTCTGCTGATTTTCAGCTATTTATCTCATACAGATAGGAAGTAGGTCAGAAAACACCATGGATTTTTTCCTTCTGCCAGGCAGCACATTTACAGTACCCATTTGGGAATCCACAGCCAGAAATATAGTTGATAATATCAACACCACATAGTGATCTTAATGTATATATGATTTCTTTCAAAATTTAGTAATTCCACAGTGATGAGTCATATAACAGCTATGCCTATGTAACTAGCACTGCAAAGTTGATGGAATAAAACAAATTGTTGGCAGCAGCAGTTTAGGAGTCCTTTGTTGGTGTTGCTAAGTGCCATCAAGTCGGTTCCGACCCATAGTGACCCTGGATAGGGTTTCGGAGGAGCAGCTGGTGAGCTTGAACTGCCAACCTTGCAGGTCAAACAGCTCTACAGTCTGGCTCATTAACCCACAGCGCCACACCAGGATTCCTAAGGAGTCCTGGAAGGAAGGAAATAGTTAAGCACTCAACTACTTTTTGAAAGGTTGCCTGTTTGAACCTATCCGGAGACACCTCTGAAACAGACCTAGTGGTTTGCTTCCATAAACCCAGGGTCTGGAAAACCCTATGAAACAGTTAACTCTCCGCTATGGACGTGTGGTTTCCATAGTAGGAACTGAATCTATAACAATAACAAAAACAACAACACTTTTGGCTTTACCAATTATAGTCCTTGTCCTTGAGATTTTTCAGACACCAAAATATTTATTCCCATCAAATACAAGAGGAGCAATTTGAAAGTGATATGTAATCAAAGAGAAATTGGATTATGAAAGAACTTAGATATTTTCTACAAAGCCCTTTCCCAATTCTATTCAACATGAAAACTTTACTTATCTCAAGTCAGTTTATGTAGAAATCATTCAAGTAACTAGAATATAGAAACCATATTTGTTTCAATAAAGGTTGCTTTCATAAATTATTTCCTTATAATTATACCAACTACATATACATCCTTAAGGGGGCCCTGGAGTCCTGATGTGGCACTGTGGGTCAAAGTGCTAGACTGCAAAGTCATTTGAACTGCAAGGTTGGTGCTTCAAGCTCACCAGCCACTCCTTGGAAACCCTATACAGAGTCAGTATGGATCAGAACTGACTTGATGGCACTTAACAGCAACAACAAAGGGGTCCTGGTGTGGTGATCTAAGATAAACACTTAGCTTTTCTAGCTCACTAGATTTAGGTTTTAGGTTTTACATAAATCCCTAAAGCTATAGTAAAGAGCTCTGGTGGTACCATAGTTAAGCACTATAAGGAGATAAAGAGGTGGCACTCTTTTGGATAAAGAGGTGGCAATCGGTTTCTGTAAAGATTGTTGTTGTTAGCTGCCATCAGTTGAGTCCCACTCAGAGAGACCTTACATAAAAACAAAGTAAAACCATGGCCTGCTCCAGCCTCAAAACCTGTGCGATGGTTAAGCCCATTTAGGCAGCCACAGTGCCAATCCATCTCACTGAGGGTTGTACTGTTTTTCAGTGACGTTTTTGTCACCAAACATGATGTTGTACTCCAGGGACTGGTCTCTTCTGATGGAAAGTCCAAAGTATGTAAATGTTGTTGCTATTGTTGTTATTAAGTGCCATCGAGATGGTTCTGATTCATAGTGATGCTGTATAGGGTTTTCTAGGAGTAGTTGGTGGGTTTGAACTGCTGAATTTGTAGTTTGCAGTCCAGTGCAGATCCTACAGTGCCACACCTTAACATACAGTGAAACACCAGGAGTCCATCTAAGCATAGTATACATAAAGATTGCTGTTGTTGTTATGTGCTTTGAGATGGTTCCGACCCATACTGACCTTGTATAGGGTTTCCAAGGAGCAGCTAGTGGGTTTGAACTGCTGACCTTGTGGTTTGCAGTCCAGTGAGATCCTACAGTGCCACACCAGAATTATGGCCTAAGAAGCTATATGAGGCAATTATGTTGTGTTCTATATGGTTCCATGAGTCCAAATCAACTTGACAACAGTTAAAGCTATAGGTGGATTGTGAGTGATTTTGCACTTTATATTTAGCAGCAGGGCATCATGTATATAGTGAAAGCTTTGGACAGCTGAAGACAGACATCTACACTAAAACCTGACCCACTTTCTGAAGGCAAATGCCTGAGGAGTTTAGGTACTTTAGGGAGAATACTGAAAATGTATATTGGAAGAGCTATGACTGCAAATGTTATCTTGGTCCTCAGTTGTAAGTTAATAAAGAAGGAATTAACAGCAAGAGAATATACTGCCTATATGTGTGACCGATTAATTTACAGCCCTGATGATATGGTGAGTTACAAGTTGGGCTTCTAATCACAAGGTCAGCAGTTTAAATCTGTAAAGGTTTATAGCCTCTGAAACCCCACATATGGTAGCTATGAGTCAAAATCAACTTGACTGCATTTTTCAAAAAATGTCTTGCATAGTTGGGGCTGTAGGAGCACAACTGAAATTAGTAGGTCATAATCTACTATAAACTTATACCTATTTTTAGATTCCAAACTGGTCATATGGAATCTTTATGTTGAAGCATTACCTTATTTTCATTTTATTTTTTACTTTTAACTACATCTGTGATTTCTTATTCTCCTTTGGGGATTATATACCATTTCTGTTGGACTGCATGAGAGTAAATTGGAAGAAGCATTCTGGAGCAGTTTATGTATCTCATTAGCACTTTCATACATGAGTTCTTCTCAATCAAGAAAATCCTGTCTGTACTATAATACATTTACAGAACAAGCAAGTAAAGCATCAATACAAATTATGCATTCAACAAGGGAAGCGACAACTGTACAGCAGTTGTTGTTAAGTGCCATCTAGTTGGTTTCAATCCATAGCGACCCTGTATAGGGTTTCTGAGGAGCAACTGGTGAGCTTGAACTGCCGACCTTGCAATTCAAACTGGCTTTGTACTCTGGCAGATTAACCCACAGCACCATACCAGGACTCCAGCTGTACAATACACTGTCCCAAATAGATCAATCTACAAGGTCACACTCACTTTCCTTCCCTTGCTTAAGTTTTATAAGTTGAAACTAGGCTTCCCCATTCCTTCTAAGGAATACGTAAGATGGTGATTTGAGCACCTGAATTCAACTGACACTTAAAATTAAAGGTTTTTTTTTTTTTTTTCCTTTTCGTGCTACCCTTCATAATCAGATGGGTCAATATCATGTTTGTTTCTTCTTAGAATCTTGACCCCACTCCTTATTGTCTTTCTTTTAAGACTAATAATTTAAAGTCATATTGGTGTCCTGGTGTGGCATTGTGGGTTAATGTGCTGCATAGCAAAGTTAGTTTGAACTGCAAGATAGGTGGTTCAAGCTTACCAGCAGAACCAATTCTGTAGCACAACAACAACAACAAAGTCATATTATTCCACTGCTGTCTGTGGGACTAAAGATATAAATTTTTATATCAGCTGGATCGTGACTGAAAGCAGAGAATACTAAAAAGTTGTTTACTTGTGATTTACTGGCTATGTAAAGGCATTGAGCTGTGTGAATCATAACAAACGATGGATATTATTGCAAATAATGGTACCCATGAGAAACTTGTCTATAGACCAAAAGACAGTCATTCAGACAGAACCATGGGATTCTGCATTGTTTAAAGTCAGGAAAGGTATGTACCAGTATTGTATCCTGTCACCATACTTACTGAAACTGTATGCTGAGCAAATAATCCGAGAAGGTGAATTATATAAAGAAGGACATGGCATCAGGATTGGATGAAGATTCATTAAAAACCTGCAATGTTCAGATGATACTACCTTGCTAAGGTGCGCCTGACCAAGGCCATGGTGTTTTCAATAGCCTTATATGGATGCGAAAGCTGGACAGTGAATAAGGAAGATCGTAGAAAAAATGATACCTTTGAGTTGTGGTGTTGGAGGAGAATACTGAAAGTGTCATGGACTGCCAAAAGAACCAATAGATCTGTTTTGGAAGAAGTGCAGCCAGAGTGCTCCTTGGAGGCCAGGATGGCTAAGCTTCGTCTCTCATACTTTGGACATATTGTCTGGAGAAAACAATCACTGGAGAAGGATGTCATGCTGGGTAAGGTGGAGGGTCAGAGATAAAGAGGAAGACCTCTAATGAGATGGATTGGCCAGGTGGCATCATTGATGGACTCAAGTGTGGCAGCGCTAGTGTGGCCCAGGATCGGACATTGTTTCATTCTGCTGTGCATGGGGTCGCTATGAGTTGGTTCCGACTCGATGGCACCTGACAACAACAACAACAACTACCTTGCTTGATGGCACCGTAAAATACTTGCAATACTTATCTCTTGATGATCTAAGACTGTAGTCATCAGTATGGATTATACCTCAGTGTAAGGAAAACAAAAATCTTCACAAATGAATCAATAAATACCATCATAAAAAAGATTGGCATTGTCAAAGATTTCATTTTGCTTGGATCCATAATCAATGATCCTAGCGTCAGCAGGTAAGAAATCAAAAGACAGATTGCATTAGACATATCTGCTGCAAAAGACCTTTGTAAAGTATTAGAGAGCAAATATGTCAGTTGTAAGACTAAGGTGTGTCTGGCCCAAGCCATGGCATTTTTATGAACCTCATATGCATATGAAAGTTGGATAATGAATAAGGAAAGTCACAGAATAATTAATACATTTGAGTGATCGTGTTGGTGAAGAATACTGAAATGAACATGGGCTGCCAGAGAAAAAATGAAATAGTCTTTGTAGAAAAATAGCCAGAATGTCCCTTCGAAGATACTGAGACTTTCACTCTTGTACTTTG
Source organism: Chrysochloris asiatica (assembly GCF_000296735.1). NCBI lineage: Eukaryota > Metazoa > Chordata > Mammalia > Afrosoricida > Chrysochloridae > Chrysochloris > Chrysochloris asiatica. The sequence continues at coordinate 1,797,941 of NW_006408535.1, forward strand.
GACATGTTGTCAAGAGGGACAGTCCCTGGAGAAGGACATCATGCTTGGAAAAGTGGAGAGTCAGATAGAAAGAGGAAGACCCTCAATGAGATGTGTTGACACAGCGGCAGCAACAGTGAGCTCAAACATGGCAAAAGTTATGAGGATGATACAGGACCAGCAGTGTATGATTCTGTTGTGCATACGGTCGCAGTGACACACAACTGTCTTTATGGAACTTAAAAACTAAGAAGATCACATTAGAAGGAAGGAAGAGATCATGGACACAAAGGAGAAACTGACCCCTCTCCAATGAATATGGTGCATTTACTTTTGGTTTATAGTGATGTGACTACTGTTTATAGGTCATTTAAATGAACTTCCTACATTTTAGTTTCCTCAAATTCCTGTATCATGTGACAAAATCGTCATTAGTGACAACATGTATTTTAGATTTGAACTTTACTTAACTACCATACAGGCATTTTCTGGATAAACCCAAAGGTTTTACATCATTTACTGACTTGGACTAGATTCACATGGTGGCAACAGCTTTTAAGGAGTTATACTTAATCTGGGGCATCTGAGGTTTCATTCTCAAATTCATATCTCTTAAATTTCTCAAGTTTAAAAGAGCTTAAGAAAAGTTGAAAGAGCTGAAGAAAATTTCAAGGCTCAACTTAGAATATTAAAAGATCATTTGAGAAAAATATTGAATGATATAAAAAGCATCAAAAGAAGGTGGAAGGAATAAACAGAGTTATTGTCCCCCTAATATTGGTCAATGTCCCACAATTTCAAGAGATAGCATATGATCAAGAACCAATGATATGTAAGGAAGAACTCCAAGCTGCACTAACGGTATTAGTGAAGAATATGTTTCCAGAAATTATAAGAATACAAATTGAAATGTTTCAGCAAACTGATACAACACTGAAGGTACTTACTAACATATACCAACAAATGTGGAAGACAGTTACCTGGTCAATCAACTGGTAGAGAATCATATTTATAACAATTCAATAGAAAGATAACCTAAGAAAATGTGGAACTTATCAAATAAGATCTTTAATATCACATTCAAGTAAAAATTTGCTGAAAATAATTAGAAAGTAGTTATATCAGAACATTGATAGGAAATTGCCAGAAATTCAGTCTAGATTCAAAAGAGCACATGAATATCCTTGTTGATCTCAATTAGATCTTGTCTGAAAGCAGGAACACCAGAAAGATGTGTACTTGTATTTTTTTGACAATAGAAAGCCATTCAATTGTGCAGAACACAACAAACTATGAATGACACTGGGAAGAATGGGAATTTCAGAACACTATATTGTGCTCATGAGGAGCCTGTAGTTCATAGAATAAGAAGCAATCCTTCAAACAACAAAGAAATTCTGTGTAGTGAAAAATCAGGAAAAGTGTGTGTCAGAATTATATCTTTTCATCATATACTTTAAATGTGCATGCTGAGTATATAGTCCCAGAAGTTGAACTATGTAAAGAAGAACTTGTATCAGGATTGGAGGAAGGCTCATTAAAAAACAGTGATATGTAGATGATATAACCTTGCTTGCTGAAAACAAGAGAACTTCAAGCACTTGCTGATGAAGAACAAGTCTTCAGTATGAATTACACCTCAACATAAAGAAAACAAAAATCATCACAGTTGGACCAATAAATAATATTATGATAAACAGAGAAATGGTTGAAGTTGCCATGGATTAAATTTTATTTGGATTCGCAATCAGTGCTTATGGAAGCAGAAATCAAGAAATCAAAGTATCTTACTTGTCTAATCTTTTGTAAAAGAATTTTATAAAGTATTAAAGAGCAAGAATGTCACTTTTGAGGATGAAGGTGTGCCAGACTCAAGCTATGGTTTTTCCAATGGTCTCATGTTCATGTGAAACTTGAACAATGAATAAGGAAAAATGGAGAATTAATGCATTTAAATTACAATTTTAGTAAAAAATATTGAAAATATCATAAACAAATCCATCTTAAAAGAATCAGAATGCTCTTCAGAAACCCAAATGGTGAGACATTATCTTGGGTGCTTTGGGCATATTATGAGAAGAGATAAGTCCCTGGAGAAAGACACCATTCTTCATAAATTAGAGGGTCAGTTTAAAAGAAGAATATTCCCAACAAGATGAATTGACACTGTGACTGAAACAATAGGCTTAAATATAATAGCAGTTGTGAGGATGACAATGGACAGGGCAGTATTTTGCCCTGCTGTGCATAAACTCACTGTGAGTCAGAGCTGACAAAAGGGCACATAACAACAACAAAAATATCAAGTTTTCATCCACTTTCACATGAGGGACATTGAAGATTTCCAAGGTGATAGAGCTGACCATAAAGAGCCCTGGTAGAGTAGTGGGTTACAAGATGGGCTGTGAACTGCATAGACAGCTGTTCAAATCTACCTACCATTCCACGAGAGAAAGAGAAAGCAATTTGTTTCCATTAAAGATTTGTAGCCTTGGAAGCCCTGTGCACAGTTGCTATCAATCAGTTGGCACTGACAAAATCACCACCATCATTAATTAGGACAGAACACAAGAATTTATCTATATTTCTTCACATGATTTTCTCAATCTCCCATAAGTTTTATCTTTATCAGCATTTTGAACCCAATCCAGGGCAACAAGAGCCCAATTCTAGTCTATCTCTTTTATATAGTTTCCTACCTAACTCAGGGAAAACTTTCTGAGAGGGTTAAAGTTCCTTTATTTCATCTGTGCCCCAATGAAAACTCTGAGACTATGAACTGTCTTCAAATGACTTTAAATTTGGCACATGGGAGCAGCATGGGCAGGGACATAAGACAGCCCAGTTGTTGACATTATTCCTCAAAATGTAATATGTACCCTTTTCCTCATCTCCTATGTGAAGTAGGTGGGCTCTAACAGCCTGGGCGATTTATAAACATAATGGTTATGAATTTCTCTCCTTTCCTGCTTGGTTTGTGTTTTTGTTATTGCGCCTGAAAAGAAGTCCTAATCTTTGCCCACCAAATATTTAATTTTAGTACAATCTTAGTTGTTATTATGATAAAGGCTGGAGATGATTGTCAGACTGACAGGGAATACTTCCTATAGTGAGGAGAGTTATCAATAGCCAAGGTACCATTCTAGCAGAAATCACTGAACTTGCTTTCTAGTATCAGGAAAAGCCGTTAAAATGGGTGTGAGTTTTTGCCTAGTTGGCCATGCAATTTGTCCAACATGTAGACTACGGAATCCAATGAATATACCACAAATCCTAGTAATCAACTTGTGAAACTCTCATTTTTATTTTTTGGAACGCCATGTTTCTCTTATCTGATTGTTACACATACAAGATAAAATTGTCAAGAATTGTGAAAGGTATGAAGTTTTTAACTCTGCTTGCAAGCTAATGAGTTATACTACTACAATGTCATGTATGCTAACAGAAAACATGCAACTTCCGAATCATATATAAAAGATAGTTTATTAAAGTCAGAAATAGCAGTAGCCAGGGTAATTATTGTAATGTTACTGCCCTTTCCTTGTCTCAATTCCCAAATCAATGTGAAAAAGGCCAGGTGACACCTGCCCATGCAGCCAGGTCAGTTACAGGAGAGCAACTGTGAGCTTAGGGAATACAAATCCTTTTTACTGAACAGTAAACATGTCAGGCCATTGATCCAGAGGGAGACGCTGTATTCCAGATTTAAGCAAACATGCCCTCTGCTCTGGTGGGCAACTCTAACTATATCCAAAGCTGTTTGTATACAAATATTCTTCAGAAGTTAGTCCACACAAAAAGCTTTAAGTATCTGTGTTTGCAAGCTGTGAGAAAATGCAAAGGATCCACAGAGAGTTGTCTCCTAACAATATATCTTTGTGCATTATTTGTCTTTTTCTCTATTTCCTGAGAGATGTTTGTTAAAAACACTTACATTTGCATGTTTTATTGTTTAGTTCTAAGGATTGATCAGGGTCCTTTTCTAATCATTGATAATTACCTTTCTCCAAAGGGGAAGGGGAAGAAGAGAGGGATAAACTTATTCAAAAAGCATAGTATTGTTGATATTTTATGTTTTAACATATCTTGTAATCATTTAAACAGAGTAATGATCCAATTTCTGGGTTAGTATTTTCTTCAGATAAAAGAGGTTTTTATATATATATATACACACATCTCATAGTGCAATTTGGGTTTTAATTCAGGCCTGTTAATCACTTTTTTTTGTAATGACATTGTTGTTGTTGTTGTTAAGTGCTGTTAAGTCAGTTCTGACCCCTAGTGACTCTATAAATGATTTCCAAAGAGGAGTTGGTGAGCTTGAACCGCTGGCCACGTAGTTCAAAGTAACTTTGCAGTACAGCGCATTAACCCAATCTTCAGTTTAAAAAGCCCTTACTTGCTGCTCATTGAAAATCTTGCTTTCCTTGCTTATTTTTCTTTCTGTTAAGCTAAAACTGTTTAAAGTAGATCTTGATTAGCCTTAATTATAGTAACTGGCTATTTCTTATAGTTTTCCAATAACATGTTCTGGAGTTAGAAAAAAAATGATACAATAAAATAAACACTTAAAAAAATAAGAAAAGCAGTGTATTTCAGTTTTATGTATGATGGAAATTTATAATATACCATGTCTTCTAAGATTCTTGTGAAAATCAATGGCATGTATTACAATATGTGGAACATAGTATTTCTGATAAATAGTAGTTTATATCACAAATGTGGCACTGTGGGATAATGCACTGGAATGCAAGGTCAGTTTGAACTGCAAGGTTGGTGGTTCAAATTCACCAGATTCTTCTCAGAAACCCTGTGCAGTGTCACTATGAGTCGGAATTGATTCAATGGCACTTAACACATCAGCAGACCCTTGGAAATCCTATACAGGATCATCCTGAGTCAGAACTGATTCAGTGACACTTAACAACAATGACAATAATAACTATAAGTACCCAATGCACCATCCACAACTCATCTGTCAGCTTGTCATATTGTGGTGCTTGTGTGTTGCTGTGATTTTGGAAGCTATGCCACAAGGATGTTGAATGCCAGAAGGGTCACCCATGGTGAACAGGTTTCAGATGACCTTCCAGATGAAGACACACTAGAAAGAAAGAGAGACAGACTACTTATGACTATTTAGTCACTGAAAATCTTATAAATAGCAGTGGAACACTGTCAGCACAAGATTATTGAATATTAAAATGTGATGAAGAGCACCAGAATATTGTCAGATATAGTGCCAGAAGATGAGACCCTCAGGTTGGAAGGTACTCAAAATGCAAATTGGGAAGAGCTACTTCCTCAAAGTAGAGATGACCGTGATGATGTGAATGGAGTAAAGCCCTTGGAACCATTATTTGCTAATGGGGCACAGATCATAAAAAAGAAAAAGCTGTAAACATCTATTAATAATCAGAACATGGAATGTATGAATAATGAATCTATGAAATTTGGAAATTATCAAAAAGAAATGGAACAGATAAACATTGATATCATAGACATTAGTGAGCTGAAATGAACTGGTATGGGCCATTTAAATCTGACAATTACATTGTTTACTGTGCTGGGAATAACAAATTGAAGAGGAATGGTGTCACATTCATCATCAAAAAGAACATATCAAGATCTACCTTGAAGTACTACGCTGTCTGTGATAGGATAATATTCATATGTCTATAAGCAAGACCAGTTAATAACACTATTATTCAAATTTATACACCAACCACAAAAGCCAGTGATGATGAACCCGAAGAATTCTAAATTCAGGTGGGATATACTCAAGATCATGTTATGGCTCTTGTGGACCTCACTAGATGGAATGCACAGAAATCAAATTGATGACACCTGTGGAAAAAAATGGTGGAAAAACTCCATACCATCAACCAAAATAAAGCCAGGAGTAGACTGTGGAACAGATCACCAGTTTCTTATATGTAAATTCAGGCCGAAGCTGAAGAAAATTTTAAAAAGTCCCCATGAGCCAATATGTGACCTTGAATATATCATAATTGAATTTAGATATCATCTGAAGAACAAATTTGATAGATTAGACAATAACAACTGAAGATCAGAAGAGTCGTGGGATGACATCAAGAACATCATACAGGTAGAAATCAAAAGATCATTAAGAAGACAAGAAACAAAAAAAAAGACCAAAATGGATGTCAGAAAAGACTCTGAAACTTGCTCTCCAGTGTAGAGACAGAAGCAAATGGAAGAAGTGAGAAGGTACAAGGGCTAAACAGAAAATTTCAAAGTTCATCTCGAGAAGACAAAGTCAAATATTATAACAAAATGTGCAAAGACCTGAATGTAGAAAAACAAAAGGGAAGAACATACTCAGCATTTCTAAAGCTGAGGGACTGAAGAAAAATTTCAAAATTTGGCTTGTGGTACTAAAAACTTCTCCGGGCAAATGACTGAATGATGCAGAAAACATCAAAATAAGATGGAAGGAATACACAGAGTCACTACACCAAAAAGAAATGGTTGATGTTCAACCATTTCAAGAGGTAGCATATGATCAAGAGTCAATGATCTTAAGAGAAGTAGTCCAAGGTGCACTGAAAGCATTAGCAAAGAGCAAGACAACGGGAATTGATGGGATGCAAATTGAAATATTTCAACAAATGAGGTGGCACTGTAGGTAATCACCCATCTATGCCAAGTGATTTGGAGGACAGTTACCTGGCCAGAACACACTCAGCATTTCTCAAGCTGGGGGAACTGAAGAAAAAATTCAAGCCTTGACGTTTGTTATTGAAAGATCCTCTGGGCAAACTGTTGAATGATGCAGGAAGCTTCAAAAGATGATGGAAGAAATATGCAGAGTTACTGTACCAAAAGGAAATAATTAATGTTCAACTGTTTCAAGAGGTAGTATATGATCAAGAGCCAATGATACTAAAGGAGGAAGTCCAAGGTGCATTGAAGGAATTGGCAAAGAACAAAGCACGAGGACTTGATGGAATAAAAATTGAAATACTTCAAGAAAGTGAGGCAGCACAGGAGGCACTCTCTCATCTTTGCCAAGAAATTTGAAGACAGCTATCTGGACCACTGATTGGAAGAGATCTGTATTTGTGCCCATTCCAAAGAGAGGTGACCCAATAGAATGCGGAAAACATCAGACAATTTCTTTGATATCCTATGTAAGTAAAGTTTTACTAAAGGTAATACAGAAACGGCTGCAAGCATACATTGACAGAGAACTTCCAGAGGTTCAAGCTGGATTCAGAAGAGACTGTAGAATAAGGGATATCATTGCTGATGTCCAATGAATCTTAGCTGAAAGCAGAGAATATCAGAAAGATGTTTACCTGTGCTTTATTGACTATGCAAAGGCTTTCAATTGTGTGGATCATGACAAGCTATGGACAACATTGCAAAATATGAGTATTCCTGAACACTTAATTGTGATCATGAGGAATCTGTACCTGGACCAAGAGGCAATTGTTCAAACAGAACATGGGAACACCAAATAGTTTAAAATTAAGAAAGATGTGCGACAAGGTTGTATTCTTTCACCATACTTATTCAACCTATATGCTGAGCAAATAATCTGAGAAGCTGGGTTCTATGAAGAAAAACGTGGCATCAAGATTGGAGGAAGAGTTATTAACAATATGCGATATGCAAATGATACAACCTTGCTTGCTGAAAGTGAAGAGGACTTAAAACATTTACTGATGAAGATCAAAGAGCACAGCCTTCAGTATGCATTACATCGCAATGTGAAGAAAAAAAAAATTCTCACCACTGGACCAATAAACCACATTCTTATCAATGGAGAAAAGATTGAAGTTTTCAAGTATTTCATTCTTCTTGGATCAACTATCAACACTCAGGAAGCAGCAGTCAAGAAATCAAACGACGTATTGCATTAGGCAAATCTGCTGCACAATACCTTTTTAAAGTGTTGAAGAGCAAAGGTGTCAGATTGAGGACTAAGGTGTGCCTGGCCCAAGCTATGGTATTTTCAATAACCTCATATGCATGTGAAAGCTGGACAGTGAATAAGGAAGACCATTGAAGAATTGACATGTTTGAGTTATGGTGTTGGAGGAGACTATTGAAAGTGCCATAGGCTGCCAAAAGAACAAACAGATCCGTGTTGGAAGAAGTGCAGCCAGAGTGCTCCTTGGAGGCCAGGATTGCCAAACTTTGTCTCTCATACTTTGGACATATTGTCAGGAAGGACCAGTCACTGGAGAAAGATATCATGTTTGGTAAGATGGAGAGTCAGAGTAAAAGAGGAAGATCTTCAGTGAGACAGATTGGCCAAGTGGCAGCATCGATGAACTCAAGCATGGCAACAATAGTGAGGTTGGCCCAGGATCGGGCAGTGTTTCATTCTGCTATGCATAGGGTCACTATGAGTTGGTACCATCTCGATGGCACTTAAAAACAACAACCTGGCCATCTAACTAGAAGAGCTCTGTATTTGTGCCCATTCCAAAGGGAGGTGACCCAATGGAATACAGAAATCATTGGACAATATCAATGATATCCCACGTAAGCAAATTTTACTAAAGGTAAGACACAAACAGCTGCAACCATACAATGACATAGAACTTCCAGAGATTCAAGCCAGATTCAGAAGAGGACATGGAATGAGGGATATCATTGCTGGTGTTCAATGGATCTTAACTGACAACAGAGAACACCAGAAGGATGTTTACCTGTGCTTTACTGATTATGCTTTTGAATGTGTGAATCTTGACAAGCTATGGACAACATTTGCAAATTATGAGTATTCCAGAACACTTAATTGTGCTCATTAGGAACCTGTACATAGACCAAGAGGCAGTTTTTCAAACAGAAAAAGGTAATGCTGAATGGTTTAAAATTAAGAAAGGTGTGCACCAGGGTTGTATTCTTTTACCATATTTGTTCAATCTGTATGCTGAGCAAATAATCCGAGAAGCTGGACTATATGAAGAAAATTCAGGTATCAGGTTGAAAGAAGACTCATTAACAACCTGTGATATGCGAATGATACAGCCTTGCTTGCTGAAAGTGAAGAGGACTTAAAGTACTTACTGATGAGATGACATGGAGAGATAGGGAAAAGAGAAAGGCTGTATGCTGGCAACCAGGAGGTAGGCTTGCCAAATGTCCCCTTTGGTTGTTTTAAATGATTATGTATTCCTGAGTGTTTTTGTGTGCATAAAAAAAAAACAAAAATAAAAACAAAAAAACTGAGGGAATAGAAGAAAATGCAGTGTAATGATGACGATGCTTGGAGGGAATTGTAATCATTGCAGTGAAACAAAATATAATAGGATGAGTGCAGAATCGATGTTCTCCCATGTAAACTATCACTCAATTCACAATAATAACTTAAAACACACACGCAAAAAAAAAAAGTACCCTGAAAGTATTTTAGATGCGCTTGCAAGGAGTAGCATTAAAATTAATGCACCGGGTTAATGCACCGGGTCAATAAAAGTAATATTACAGGATGGTTCTCTTTATAAATGAATATTATTAACATTAAAAAACAATTCTAGGAATCAAAAAAATATTTATGAAGATCAAAGACCACAGCCTTCAGTACTAGTTGCATCTCAATGTGCAGAAAACAAATATCCTCATCACTGGACCAATAAACAACATCTATATAAATGGAGAGAAGATTGAAGTTGTCAAAGACAATTTTGGGGGGATCAACCATCAACACTCATGCAAGCAGCCATCAAGAAATCAAACATTTCATTAGGTGAACTTGCTACACAAGATCTCTTTAAATTCTTGAAGAGCAATGATATCTTTAGTTTGAGGACTAATGTGCCCCTACCCAAGCCATGGTATTTTCAGTAACCTCATATGCATGGGAACTTTGGACAGTGAATACGTTTTTTGAATTATGTTATTGGAGGAGAATATTAAAAGTACCATCAACTACCAAAAGAATCAACAGATTAGTGTTGGAAGAAATACAGCCAGAGTGCTCCTTGGAAGCCATGATGGCAAAAGTTTTTCTCTCATACTTTGGACATATTGTCAAGAGGGACCAGTCACTGGAGAAGGATATCATGTTTGGTGAAGTGGAGGGTGAGAGAAAAAGAGGGAGACTCCCAGTAAGTCTGATTAGCACAGTGGCAACAGTGATGGGCTCAGGCATAGCAATAATTGTGAGGTTGTTCCAGGAAAGGTCAATGTTTCGTTTTGTTGTGCATAGGGTCACTATGAGTCAATAGCAACCCTATGGCACCTAACTACTATAATGATGCCATAGATAAGCACTTAACCTCATGTTCAGTTTGAACCACAAGATCGGCAGTTCATATTCACCAACTGCTTCTCGGAAACTCTATACAGGGTCACTATGGAATGGAACTGACTCGAAGGCACTTAATAACAACAATAGTAAAAATACAATAAAATGTTTCTTGTTAGATAATTTTTATACACGCTTCTGATCTTTTCAATTGCTTTTATAGGCCTTCCAGTAATAATGTGTTTTGAAGTTGATGTAGCATAAACCGATTATCATTCATAAATGGTTTATCTGCAGCAATATATGAAAAACTCCACATAATAGCTAGTTAAGTACATTTGTTTCTAAAATCTAGCAAGCAAAATATTAGACATTGTATTTTTGGATCATAGAAGCAGAATGATTCTGTCAGTCAATTTCAATCAACTATAACTACGTTTTTAACTTTTCTTCTAGTGCCAGTGGAAAATGCATATGCTCCACAATCTCAATGAAATTTGGATTTTCTTTAGTACATGAGGGGTTTATGAAACCCAACCATTTTATCATAACGATAATTTACATTTGTGAGTTTAATGTTTTAAAAACATTGCACATGTCAAAACCTTTTTTTATATCATAACTTAAAATAAGGTTTTATTAATTTTAGTATCAGTCACCTAATCCTTGGACTGACATAGAATATTAGCAAGAATTTTGAAATAAAAATGAAACAGAAATAAAGTTTTATAATTGACCCTTGCTTAACTCAGGATAATGGCCCAACATTTAAATAGATATAACTTTGTTAGGGACTTCTGGTGTGGCGTTGTGAAATTAACACTGGACTATGCACTATTAAGGTTGGCAGCTCAAACCATCAGCTGTTCCTCTAAAACTCTATGCAGGGTCACTATGCATACGAACCAACTAAATACCACTTATCAACAACAACTTCTTTAGACATGTTATGGGGCAATAACAAATTTAATAGATTTAAATTGCTCACTAGGATCATTTACAGCAATCTTTTCAGGTAATTGATTTTCTTTCTATGCCTCACCTTATAAATGACAGTAATCCACTATGCTATTGCTATAAATTTTATTACTATTTATTTATAATAATTTTAAAGTAAAATTACTGCTATAAATTTAATTTTTATTCACCAATAGACTGGTTACTTTAAAACATATGGATATTGACATTTCTCACACTGATTTTCAAAGACTCTAAATAAGAACAAAAGCAATTGATAAAAAATCTAAAAAACTGATTAAGAAGCTATAGTTTATATATTATAGGAAATATAAAAGCAATTGACTTACTCTAATAAACTGGAGATAAGATCCATAAATTTTGAAATTTCTAATAAAAGTGAACAATTTTCTATATGTTTGCATAGTATGTGATACATAATATTTTAGTATGCAAATTTGGTAGTTGCTTATTTATAAAAATTGATGTGTATTATAAACACACCAAATGAAAATTAGGAAAAAAATCATTACAGTTAATTCAGAAATGTATCTTATAAACCAATTCTACTAACAATGAAATGTGAGTGATTTTTAAGTGATATAATACCATTTTAGGAAGCCATATTCATAACTGCTTTTTCATAGTCAGATTATTTCAGAAGTTGGTTTAAATGTCAAGTGATAAAATAACTTTGATTTTTGCAGAACTGTGGCTGTAAGACAAATATTTAAAATCTCTTTGGCAATAAGTTTTCATTGCAGCAATAATCTGAAGAAATCAGATAGAATGATGTTCCTCAAAAGGCCATAATGGCTAGAGGTAAGACTAACTTGTGTGATTTGGATCTGCATGGATGTAATATGTTTGATAAGATGAAATGGAATCAAATAGTTTTTCTGATTGCTAGTTTATATGAAACTTCTTAGAAGACTAAGAAGTTTATTACATTATTTAGAACTGATCCACAGTTCCTATCACATCTGGTACATTAAACTTCTGTTTCCTATACTTGTGAGTAAAAAACATCCAGTGATGCCATAGATAAGCAGACATGGTTTACTAAATACCTGTGGTTAGGTATGATCCAGTTGCATAGCAAAGCATTGCCTGGTCCTGCCCCATTCTCACAATTGTTGCTAAATGTGGGTTCTCATTCTTATAGCTTTCTGTAAATCCATCTCACTGAGGGCCTAAAGTCTTTTTTATTGACAGTCTACCAAGTATGATGTCCTTCTCCAGGAATTGGTCCCTGTTGGTAACATGTCTAATGTGAGGCAAAGTCTCATCTTCTTCTATACTATGCTGGAATTGACTGATTTTGACCATTTTGAATTGAAAAAATCATATATTCTTCTATGACAGGAATGAGAAATTGTACAGAAATAGTGTCACATCAAAGTCATTATCACAAAGAACATTTCAAGACCTATTTTGAAGTACAATGCTCTCAGTAATAGTATAATATCCATACACATACAAGTTAATACAACTATTACACACTGACCACTAATGCTAAAGACAAAGAAATTGAAGATTTTAACAATGCATGTAGTCTGAATTCGATCAAATATACAATCAAGATTCATTGATATTTACTGGTGATTAGACTGTAAAAGTTGGAAACACAGAAGAATCTTTAGTTGGAAAATATGAATTTGTTGATAGAAATGATACCAGAGATCACAGGATAGAATTTTGCCAGACCAGTGACTTATCATCAGAAATATCCTTTTACTTCAACCACATAAATAATGACCTTGCATGTGGACTTCACAAGATGTAATACACAGGAATCCTATCAACTATATCTATGGAAAGAAACAATGGAGATGCTCAGTATAATCTGTCAGAACATGTCAGGGGTTAAATACAGAACAGATCATCATTTACTCATATGCAAATTCAAGTTGAAGCTGATGAAAATTAAAGTAAGTATGTTGTTGTTGTTAAGTACCGTGGAGTCGCTGTAAATCTTTACGGGAGCAGAACACTTCATCTTTCTCCAGCGGAACGGCTGGTAGTCTTGAACTGCCGACCTTGAGGTTAGCAGCCTGATTCATAACCACTACGTTACAAGAGCTCCTTAAAGTAAGTATATGGGAGCAAAAGGATTTTGTCCTCTACTCAGGATCGCAGTGAGTCTGGTTATTTGATTAACTTCATTGTTACTTGTGCAAAGAAATGCAGACTAGTATTTCTTTTTTGATACATGGAAAGTGATGAATATGGGTTCTATGAAGGAAAACATGGCATCAGGAAAGGAGGAAGACTCATTAACCACCTGCAATATGCAGATGATACAACCTTGCTTGCTGAAAGTGAAGAGGACTTAAAACATTTACTGAAGATTAAAGAGCACAAACTTTGGTATGGAGTCCATCTCAATGTAAAGAAAACAAAAATCCTCACCACGGGACCAATAAACCACATTCTTATCAACAGAGAAAAGATTGAAGTTGTCAAGGACTTCATTCTTCTTGGATCAACTATCAACACTTACGCAAGCAGCAGTCAAGAAATCAAACAACGTATTGCATTAGGCAAATCTGCTGCACAAGACCTTTTTAAAGTGTTGAAGAGCAAAGATGTCAGCTTGAGGACTAAGGTGTGCCTGACCCAAACCATGCTATTTTCAATAACCTCATATGCATGCGAAAGCTGGACAGTGAATAAAGAAGACCATAGAAGAATTGATGCTTTTGAGTTATGGTGTTGTAGGAGAATATTGAAAGTGCCATGGGCTGCCAAAAGAAGAAGTGCAGCCAGAGTGCTCTTTAGAGGCCAAGATGGCCAAACTTCGACTCTCATACTTCACACATATTGTCAAGAGGGACAGTCGGATATATCATGTTTGGTAAGGTGGAGGGTCAGAGAAAAAGAGGAAGACCCCAATGAGATGGATTGGCCAAGTGGCAGCATCAATGGACTCAAGCGTGGCAACAGTAGTGAAGTTGGCTCAGGATCAGGCAGTGTTTCATCCTGCTGTGCATAAGGTTGCTATGGGTAGGTACCTTCTCAATGGCACCTAACAACATCAACAATAACAAGGCACTATGAATGGAGCTCTTGTACTGTAGTGGTTATGAATCAGGCTGAGAACCTCTAGGTCAGCAGTTTGAAACTACCAGCTGTTCCGGGAGAGAAAGATGAGGCTTTCTGCTCCTGTAAAGATTTACAGTCTCGGGAACCCTGTACAGGGTCACTATGAGCCGGAACCGACTCCACAGCACATAACCACCACCACCACGGCACTGTGAAGGAGGTCTCGTAGCGTAGAGGTTACGAATCAGGCTGCTAACCTCAAGGTCAGCAGTTCAAAACTACCAGTTGTTCCACGAGAGAAAGATGAGGCTTTCTGCTCCCGTAAAGAATTACAGCCTTGAAAACCCTATTCAGGGTCACTATAAGTCAGAACCAACTTCACAGCACATATCCATCACCAAGGCACTGTGGGCTATTGTGTCAGACTGAAAAGTTGTTTGAACTGCAATGTCAGTGGTTCAAGCTAACCAACTTCTCCTTGGAAACCCTATACAGGGCTGCTATGGGTCGGGTTTGATTCAACAGCACTTAACAACAACAACAACAAAGGATAAATTTAAATTATTGAACGATGCAGGAATCATCAAAAGAAGATGAATGGAGCATAATATACCAAAAATAGTTGCCCAGCATTCAACCAGTACAAGAGGTAGTATATGATCAAGAATGCATGGTATTAAAGGAAGATATGCAAGCTGCACTGAAGGCATCAGCAAAATTAAAGTTCCAGGAACTGATGGAATAGAAGTTGAAATATTTCAACAAACTAATGCAAAACTAAAGACCCTTACTTATGTATGTGCTACACAATCGAGTGGAAGTCATTCATACATATATTTTTTAAGGTTATTATTGTGAATTAAGTGATTTACAGGGCAGATCATCAGTTACACATTCAACAAATCATACACCTTGATTCATTACAATAATTATAATCCCTTTCATGTACCATCAGTTAACAGTATTTATCTCCATTCACTTTAGCTTTTTCTAACAAAAAACAACAACACTCAAGCATATGTAATAATTTACACCTCTAAAGGGTACATTCTCCAAGTCAGCCTCCTGGCCACCAGCTCTTAGTCCCTCTCTTCTCATGAATCTAGAGTCCTCAGCCACTCCCGGTCTCCATGACCCGATCTCTGCCTCCTTCTCTGGTGTTGCTGCTTCTCTGGTTAAGATCCAGTGTTCTGCTTGTGCCCTTCTCCTTTGGTGGCCCTAGGGTCCTCTGTTTCTGGACTGTAAGATTAACCACTCCCCTGTTTTTGTTACAAAACTTCTGCCTTTACAATTGTGACAGTCGCAATTAGCCATGATGACAATTATTCACTATTGAATCATATGAATCTTATCCGCATCTCTTTTCACCAGACCCATCTAGACAAAATGAAAACTTTTCAGTGGGGACTCTCTCCCCACCACCCACCCACTGTTAAACTAAATTCCCTATTGAAACCTTTAAGCCAGTCACTTCATGCCATTATCGGCCCCTCATTTTAGGTAGCCAGTGTCTAAGTTGCCTGTCCCTATCTACCTTTTGTACAGAGGGGATAGCATTGATACTTGATGTGAAGACACATTCCTCCATGAGTATAGGTCAGGTTCATCAAATTGTAGCAATTTACCCTTTAATCCTTTATTAAAAAAAAAAAAATTGTAATCTTCCTGTAGTTGAGTTCTGATTATCAACCCATCAAGGCTAGATCAAATGGGTACTGTCCACAAGTTTGGGTGTTTTTGTGCATCTTCCCTCACTTCATATCAGCTGGATGCTTCACTCTCAGCTCTAGCCTTCTGTGGCTATGTTCTTGTCCATGGGCTCAAGTGTCCTCAGGTCCCACCACACTTTGGACCAACCAGCCTTTATTCTTCTCTCTCTCATCTCCAGGTCAACGGAAGTCAATGGACTATGGTTAAACTCAGCACCTTTCTTCATTGCTTTCTCCCTCTTCCACTCACCATTAGACCAATGTGGTCGCCAGCAAGCTTACATGTCTGTTAATGTATTCCCTTTGAGTTTCAGTCTTAGAAGGGAGTTTGTCCTGAAGGAACTTGATTACCTGCCTGATGGCTTCCTGGTGAACAGCTTGCTTATTCTTGTTGTAGCCAGTCATGCTGATATTTTTGTTTTGGGTTTTTCCTGATGATCTTTCTTTGAAGATGTATTTTCTGTTGCTCTGGCTGTTCCAGGCTGGTCTGCTTGCCCTTGATAGTGGGAATGTTCCACCAGAAGGTTCTGAATGGAACTCAGGATTCTAGCTAAGGTCATATACTCTGCAAAGGCTTTGCCAAGAGGCCTATTTCACTAGGCAAGTTCTAGAATCCCTTTTAGGTATCCCAATCAGTTATAAGCTGAAGACAGGCTTACAAGTTTTCTCTAATCATGTGTCCTGACATTCCTTTCTATCTCACTCAAGTGCCTATTTCACAATAGTAGGCAAGTGAAACCAATATACATAAGTCAGTCAAGCATTTTAGTATTATTTCCCCTCTTCATGCCTAGATCCTGTATCATAGAGCCCTGTTCCAAGGTTGAGCATGCATCACTATTCTGTTCCACTTAGCCCATGCAAACTTGTCTCAGTGTCCCCCTGTGTATCTTGTTCTTCTGCTTCCTTCCCCTTCTTGAATTGCCCTCCCCAAGAACCAAACTAAACCCCCACCCCAACCCCACTGTTGTGGTTACCTTTTATTCCATTAACTCTTCCCTCCATTTAAGACAGTCCATTTTATCTTGCAATCTACCTGACCTTCTTACCACCTGGATCTCTGTTTCTCTGTGTTTACCTTCTTTCATATTGTAATTATTTTGATCATAGACTGACCTCCCAGATCCTCTGTTATTATAATTTTATTCTGTTCTTGACTATTCCATTTGTCAATTGAGTTCAGGGTGATGCTACCACGTACATCAGTCTCTGGTTGCTGTCTGTTCTTGTTGGTTCTCAGTCCACAGAAGTTCCTTTAGGATGTTTTTCATAGCAGGGTTTGTTTTGGCAAAATCCCTTAGCTTCTGTTTATCCATGTTTTGATTACACCATTGTATTTGATTGACAGCTTTGCTGGGTAGAGGATTCTTGGTTGACAGTTTTTGTTTTGTTTTGTTTCCTTTCAGGGTTTTATATGTCTCTTCATTGCCTTCTTTCCTGCATGGTTTCTGTTGAGAGATCAGAGCTTAATCTGATTTGCTTGCCTTTGTATATTATACTTCTCCTTTCCCTCACTGCTTTCAGGATTCTGTCCTTATCTTTGATTTTGGAAAGCCTGATTATTATATGTCTTGGTAATTTTCTTTTAGGGTCTATCCTTCCTGGGATTTGTTGAGCTTCTTGAATGCTTATCTTTTTGCTTTTCAGGATGTTAGGGAATTTTTCTTTCAGAAACTCTTCAACTATCTCTTCTCTGGACTTGTGTGATTCTACCTGTTTCGGAATGCCAATAATCCTTAAGTTATTTCTCTTCTTGTTGTCCAACATGAATCTTAGGCCTTCTTCAGATTTTTTTTTAATCCTTCTTTGTGCTTGCTGTTCTATCTTCATAGTGTTGAGAACTAGCTCACTGGATCTGGCTTCTATCTCTTCAATTCTACTCCTTTGCCCTTTCAGTGTATTGTCTATTTCTGATATTCTATTATTAATCATTTGGACCTCTTTCTGTAGGTTTTGAATTGTTTCCAATGCTGTATCTATCTTATTTGATTGCTCCAGTAGCACTTTCCTGACTTCTTCCTTATTTTTCTCAACTCTATTGTATAATGTTTTGATACATTTTATAATAATTTTTTCTGAATTCCTTCTCAGGCATTTCTAAGGCCTGCCCATCTTCCAGTATGGAGTGGAGGTCTACTTCCAGCTCATTTGCCTCAGTCACTTTATCTCGTTTCTGAACATGTGCTGATATGGGTATGTGTGTTTTGGTATTTTTTTATGCTTTCTGATTGCCTCCAGGTAAATGTGAATAGGAGATTGGTTTCCCTTTTCACACTCCTTTCTGAGAAATTTCAAGATACCACTGTTGGTTGTTGTGACATAACTCAGGATTTAATTTTCAGGCTATTCTTTTTTAGTCTGCCTGTCCTGCTCCACAATCCCCGTTCAGGCCTTTTTCCTAGTGATTAACAATTCAGGGCTAGCTGAGGCTATTTTGCACTGCTGTTTGGTTTTAAGTGGAAACCGTCACTTTTAGTTTTGAGGCGATCTATGCACATGCATAGTAGAACCCTCTGGGCATGGGGTGTCCATTCACTCAGGAACCCCCTCTAATCACCTGAATGGAGATGCACAGACAGCGAGATACCAATGCACAGATACCAAAAAAAAAAAAAAAATGTCCACATCTTTAACTCCGCAGTTCTTTCAGGTGTCCATGGCTGCTCTGATCCTTCCCTGACTTGTTCTCACCCAAGATGTCAGCTCTGGGAGCAGCTGAGCATCTTGATTAGAAAGCAATGGATTTCTTGCTTCTGCTACCAGTTCCACAAGCTGTAAGTCTTCCAACTTTCTAAATATTCCTTTATATGTGGTTCATAGTTCTGGCACCATCCCCTGAGTCTGCTTGGTCCAGTATTCTGTGTTGTTGCTGATGGAGTGCCTCACTACCCTTCTACCCAATCCACTATCTTGTTAGTTCTCAGTCATCCATATTTTTGTCCATCTCAGTGAAAGGTGATCTAACACAACGGGGAAATCACCTAGCAATATTGGTACCAAAAGCTTCAATTATAAATAAATTATTCTAACAGAATACTCCATAACAAGTTTTTTAAAGATGAATATGGAAAATGATCCCTACTGAGTGAACAGAATTTGTTTATGATATTTCTTAACTCAAGATTTAAATAAGTTTTATTTAGAATCACAGACTAGAGAAAGTAAAAGGGACAGATGTTGTGGTTGTTAAGTGCTGTCAAGTTGGTTCTGACTCATAGTGACCCTATGTAGGGTTTCTGAAAAGTAGCTGCTGAATTTGAACCACCATCCTTGTGGTTCAAATCTACCTATGGTTGAGTGTTTATCCTGCAGAGCCACACCAGGACAGTGGAGATATTCTAATCTAGTCATTTCATGTTCCAATTTAGACAGAGAGGGTTTAAATGGTATACCTCAAGGTTAGAGGTTCAAACCCACTAGCTGCTTCTTGGGAACCCTATACAGGATTGCTATGAGGTGGACCCGACTTCACAGCACTTAAAAACAACAACAACAAGGTAATAATTGACAAAAAAAGTTGGAACTAAAACCAAGTCTTCATAGATTTATTCCTCTCCTTTTTAAGCGGAAGTTCTAAAAACTATTTGATCTAGGAGTATCATACCTCTCAAAAATTTTCTATACTATTCATCCAAAAGGAGCTCTGGTAGCATAGTGGTTATGAATCGGGCTGCAAACCACAAGGTCAGCAGCTCGAAACTACCAGCTGCTCTGTGGGAGAAAGATAAGGCTTTCTGCTCCCATAAAGATTTACAGCCTGAGAAACCCTGTACAGGGTCGCTATGGGTCAGAACCGACTTCACAGCACTTAACAACAACAACAATTCATCCAAATTGAAAGTAGGGTTGTGAAAGAGTTGCTGTTTTTGTTGTTAGATGCCATTGAGTCTGTACTGACTCATAGGGGCCCTATGCACAACAAAGAAAAACATTGCCAGGTTTTCCACCTATCTCACATTTGAGGCCATCATAGCTGCCAATGGGACAATCCCTCTCATTGTGGGTCTTCCTCTTTTTCTCTGACCCTCCACTTCACCAAACATGATATCCTTCTCCAGTGACTGCTCTCTCTTGACAATATGTCCCAAGTACGAGAAATAAAGTCAGACCATCATGACTTCCAGGGAGCATTCTGGTTATACTTTTTCCAACACAGATTGGTTGTTCTTTTGGCAGTCCATAGTACCTTTAATATTCTCTTCCAACACCATAGCTTAAATGAATAAATTCTTCTACAGTCTTCCTTATTCACTGTTAATATAAATACCATGGCTTGGGTCTGGCACACCTCAGTCTTCAAACTGACATCTTTGCTCTTGAACACTGTAAAGAGGTCTTATGCAACAGATTTGTTTAATGCAATATGTCATTTGACTTCTTGACTGCTGCTTCCATGAGTGTAGATGGTGGATCTGAGCAAAATGAAGTCTTTGTCAATTTGTCTTTTCTCCATTTATCATGATGTTCATTAACCCAGTGGTGAGGATTTCTATTTTCTTTACGTTAAGGTGCAACCCATATCAAAGATTGTGTTCTTTGATTTTATCAGTAAGTATTTTAAATCTTCCGCACTTTCAGAAAGCAAGGTTGTATCATCTGCACATCGCAGGTTGTTCATGAGATTTCCACATATCCAGATGCCAGGTTTTCCTTCATATAATCCACCTTTTCGGATTATTTGCTCAGAATACAGATTGAATAAATATGGTGAAAGAATCCAAAGCTGACAAACACCTTTCCTAATTTTAAACCATTCCGTGTTCCCTTATTCTGTTCAAACAACTGTCTTTTGGTCTATGTACAGGTTCCTCATGAGCACAATTACATATTCCCAGATACTCATTCTCTGCAATGTTGTCAATACTTTGTTATGATCTACACAATCAAAATCTTTGCATAGTCAATAAAGCACAGATAAACAGCTTTCTGTTATTCTCTACTTTCAGCCAAGATCCATCTGATGTCAGCAATAATATCCCTCATTCCATGTCCTCTTCTGAATCCAGCTTGAACCTCTGCAAGTTCTCTGTCAATATATTCTTGTAGCCATTTTTGAATTATCTTTAGCAAAATTTTGCATGCACAAGATACTAATGATATTGTCAAGTGATTCCTGAATTCCATTGGGTGACCTTTCTGTGGAATGAGCAAACATATGGCTCTTTTCTAGTCAGTTGGCCAGATGGCTGCCTTCCAAATTTCTCAACATAGATTCCCAGTACCTTGTTCTTTGCCAGTGCCTTCAATGCACCGTGTACTTTTTCCTTCAGTATCACTGACATTGATATTCAACCATTTCTTTTTGATACAGTGACTTTATGTGTTCCTTCCATCTTCTTTTGATGCTTTCTGCATGGTTCAATATTTTACCCGTAGTATCTGTCAGTATTGCAAGCCAAGGCTTAAATTTTTTCTTTAGTTCCCTCAGCTTGAGAAATGCTAAGTGTGTTCTTTCCTTTTGGTTTTTTAATTCCAGGTCTTTGCACATTTCTTTAAAATATTGGACTTTGTCTTCTCAAGCTGCCTTTTGAAATTTTGTATTCAGCTCTTTTACCTCTTCATTTCTTCCATTTGCTTTAGCATCTCCAGGCTGGAGAGCAAGTTTCATTTTCTTCTGACATCTGTTTTTGTCTTTTCCTTTTATCTTGTTTACTTGATGAACTTTTGCTTTCTTCCTGGATGATGGTTTTGATGTCATTACACTTCTCTTCTGGTCTTCAATCTTTAGTGTCTAGAAATCTGTTCTTGAGATGATCTCTAAATTTAGGTGGGATATGCTTAAGGTCATATTTTGGATCTTGTGGATTTATTTAATTTTCTTCTGCTTCAGCCTGAACTTGCATATGAACAATTGATATTTGTTCCCGAGTGTGCCCCTGTTTTGGCTGACAATATGGAGCTTTTCCAAGTCTCTTTTCATAAGATAGTCAATTTGATTTCTGTGTAGTCCATCTGGTGAGGTTCAGGTATATAATAGTCTTTTATGTTGTTTTAAAAAAATGTGTTTGTAATAAAGTCATTGGTCTTACAAAATTCTATCATGCTATCTCTAGCATTGTTTCTATTACCAAGGCCATATTTTCCAACTACTGACCCTTCCTCTTTATTTCCAACCTTTGGGTTCCAATCACCAGTAATGATCAATACATCCTGATCAATATCAAACTCAAGAAATTGGTAGAATTCTTCTATTTGTTCTTCACTGGTGTTATGGTTGGTGTGTAAATTTGAATAACAGTTGTAATAACTGGTCTTCCTTGTAGGCACATACATATATCCTCTCCTAACACAGACAATGTTGTACTTCAAAACAGATCTTGATATGTTCTTTTTGATCATAAATGGAACATCATTCCTCCTGAATTTGCCATTTGTAGCATAGTAAACCATATGATTGTCAGATTCAAAATGGCCATTACTAGTTCATTTTAGCTTACTAATGCCTAGGATATCAGTGTTTATGCATTCCATTTCATCTTTCACAATTTCCAATTTTCCTAGATTCATACTTTGTTCAATTATTCATACTTTGTTCATTCTGTGTTCAATTATTAATGGATGCTACAGCTCTTTCTTTTCATTTTGACTTGTGCCCCAATAGCAAGTGGAGGTTTTGAAGTCTTTACTCCATTTGCATCATCATGGTCAACTCTACTTTGAGGAGGTAGCTCTATTCCAGTCACAATTTGTGTGCTTTCTAACCTGAGGAGGTCATCTTCCCACATTATATGTGATACTATTCTGGTGCTCTTCATCATGTTTCAATATTCTGGTGCTGACACTGGTGTACTTAGTATCTTATTCCACTGTTATTCATAAGGTTTTCATTGACTAAATATTCGGAAGTAGTCTGTCTCTACTTCTTCGTAGTCTGTCTTTGTCTGGAAGCTCATCTGAAACCTGTCCACCATAGGTGACCCTGCTGGTATTTAAAATACCCATGGCATTGCTTCCAGCATCACTACAATATGACAGACTGACAGACAAGTGGTGTACGAACAAGTAGCTATTATAAACAGGAATGATCTCAGTCAATTTATTGTCTTGTTCACAATAGAAATTCACAGAACAGTACATTCCCACCAAATTCATAAAGGAAAACACTAGAAAAGACCACAGTTCATTAGACAAAAACATTAGACAAAAACGTATCTCTTGAAGTCATACTTTGATACATGTAAGATTCATTATTTAGCTGAGAAAATTTTCAATCATTTATCAAGGATTATGACACAGATTAATGTTTTCATAGCACAACAATAAAATTAGTTCCTTTGTTAAGCCAATGATTGTTAAATATACCATTCATGCTGTTGTTATTGTTATTAAGTGCCCCAAACCAAATCTACGGCTACCTAGTCCATTCTGACTCTTACAGTTAAAAGGCAGAGTTCAGGTATCCTAAATCCAAGGATTTTGTTTCAGTATATAGTGTAGTAGGTCCCTAGTCTTTTTTATTTATAACAAGTATCTGAGATGATTCCAATGCATTTAGCCCTACATCACGTTTTCATAAATTCTGTTACAAGGCATCCATCTGTAGGGGCATTTTCTTATCTTTGTTATTGACTGTTATTAAGTATACATACATTTGTTTAACTTTAGGAAAGTTTGCTTTAGTCACTCATCATAAACATAACAGTTAAGTAGTATAATTTTCATTAATCTAGTTTATTATATTTTATCAATTAAAGGAACTTACAATAGAACTCCACATATATTTAAAGAGACCATATTTATTACTCTCTTTAAGAATATGTTTCATAAAGTTAGTATCACTGAATATTCATACAAATATGTGATATCTCTATAAAAATTTAAACATACATAATCATACAGATGGATGCCTTTTAACAGAATTAATAAAAAAGTGATGTAGGGCTAAATGCATTGAAATTATCTCAGATACTTGTATAAATAAAAAAGACTAGGGACCTACTACAGACATACTGAAACCAAGTCCTTGGATTAAAAGAAATTAATATCATGTAAATTTGGTTTTTGATAAGAGATTAAAAAACACTTATTTTAAAATTATTTAAAAAAAAGAATTTACTATCTTAAGAGTTTCAACTAAGCCATTCATCAGTCTGCAATGTGGTATTTTAGAGCAGTGTCACTTTTAAGAGATTAAATCTGAGTCTCCTGGTAATCTTGCTAAAATGTAAATTCTGATTCAGTAGGTTTGGAGTCAGAGATAAGAACATACATTTCTACAACACTCCCACATGAAACCAATATTACTGGTTTGTGGACCATGTTTTCAATAACAACCCTTTGGAGAGTATTTGTTTCAACAAGATTTGACAACAAGTCTATGTGGTATATTTATTTATCATAGTATTCTAAGAATGTTGTTCTTGTGGTATTTTGTTCAATTCATCCACAGAGCTTAATTGATGATCTGTGTCATAGATAAGTTTTTGTCAGTTCCAAAATAGCGAAAAATACATTTATCCTCCGTTATTTCAAGCATTCTTTATCCTTTTTAGACCCATCTGTAGGAATACCTGAGACACTCTCTCCAATTTTATTCTCTGGAAGCTAATTACTCTGAGATAATAATCACTTGACTTTTCAGCTTGCCCTGGGCAAAGGTGAATTTACCAGCTTTTACTACCTTAAACGGATAAATCCTTGGTGAGCAATAAAGAATGATCAATATATATATGTTTTTTTCTGTTAAACAAAATGATTCATGGGGTAAAAAGAAATCACAATATCAATCATTTCAGAATCTTCTGGACAATAGGTCAAAAATCAAGAGTTTTTACGGTTTGTATTATAGACTACAAAAGCAGGTCCATGTTCAGAAAATTGTCTTGATTTACACAATTGAAAGAACAAAAGAAAATAATACAGATCATTATTCTTATAGAAAGTCCTGAAATTAGCGATTAAAAACCATTCACATGCCTAAGGAGGACTCTATACATGTGTTAATGTTGAATTTTACCTAATCCCTGTGGTACTATAGAATGGTGGTGGCTGTGTGCAACAGAATGGGTTCCTAGTCATAGCGACCCTGCACAGGGTTTCCGAGGCTGTAAATCTTTACCGGAGCAGAATGACGCATCTTTCTACCTCGAAACAGCTGGTAGTTTCGAATTGCTGACCTTGAGGTTCACAGCTCGACTCCTAACCACTAATTGTTGTTGTTAAGTGCCGTCGAGTCGGTTCTGACCCATAGCGACCCTGTACAGGGTTTCCGAGGCTGTAAATCTTTACGGGAGCAGAACGCCTCATCTTTCTCCCACGGAGTGGCTGGTAGTTTCGAACTGCTGGTCTTAAGGTTCGCAGCCCGATTCGTAACCACTACGCTACCAGAGCTCCTTAAATTAATCTTCTACCCTTTCTGTTCAGGAAAATTGATTACTGCAAAGAATCTCCTATATGATTTAAGGAGTCCTGGTGTGGACTGTAGGAGAAGCACTAGACTGCTAACTGCAAGGTTGGTGGTTCAAACCCACCAGCTGCTCCTTGGAAACCCTCAATGGCACTTAACAACAACAACAAGAAAATGATTTAAATAACTCAATGGATGTTGTCTTAGTTTTTAATGTCGCTATAAAAGAAATACCCAAAGTGGATGGCTTTAATTACCACAAATTTATTTTTTCACAGTTTGTTGTTGTTAAGTGCTGTCGAGTTGATTCCGACACGTAGCGACCTTGTATAGGGTTTCTAAGGAGCAGCTGGTGAGCTTGAACCACCAGCCTTGCAGTTCAAATGACTTTGCAGTCTGACGCATTAGCTGAGAGCACCACACCAGGACTCTTTCACAGTTTGTTGTTGTTATGTGCCGTGAAGTCGGTTCTGACTCATAGCGAACCCGAGACTGTTAATCTTTAAGGGAGCAGAAAGTCTCATCTTTCTCCTGCGGAGCAGCTGGTAGTTTCGAACTGCTGAGCTTCGGGTTCGCAGCCCGATTCGTAACCACTACGCTACCAGAGCTACTAGAATTCAAATTTAGAGTGCAAGTTCTTGGAATTTCTCTTTGTTGGTTGTTGTGAAAGGTCGTTTCGTTTCAGCATCTGTAGCCCATAGTGCTGGTATTCATTAGAGATCTCCATCCATCTTGGCTATAACCTTCTCCAGGATCTAGGAGCTTCACAGTGCAGAGACCTCAGGCCCAGAAGACACATCACTGCTGGCTCTTCAATCTTGGTGTTAGTAAGCCCCTCTCTCTCTCTGCTCAAGTTGTTGTTGTTAGGTGCCATCGAGTGAGTACTGACCCATAGTGACCTTATGCACAGCAGAACAAAACACTGCCTGATCCTGGGCCAATGTCACTACTGTTGCCACGCTTGAGCCCATCAATGCTGCCACTTGGCCAATCCATCTCGTTGGGGGTCTTCCTCTTTTTCTCTTACCCTCTACCTTACCAAACATGATATCCTTCTCCAGCGACTGGTCGCTCCTGACAATATGTCTGAAGTATGAGAGACGAAGTTTGGCCATCTTCGCCTCTAAGGAGCACTCTGGCTGCACTTCTTCCAACACAGATCTGTTGGTTCTTTTGGCAGCCTATGGCACTTTCAATATTCTCCTTCAACACCGTAACTCAAAAGCATCAATTCTTCTATCGTCTTCCTTATTCACTGTGCAGCTTTCACATGCATATGAAGTTACTGAAAATACCATGGCTTGGGTCAGGCGCATGTTAGTCCTCAAGCTGACATCTTTGTTCTTCAACACTTTAAAAAGGTCTTGTGCAGCAGGTTTGCCTAATGTAATATGTCGTCTGATTTCTTAACTGCTGCTTGCGTGAGTGTTGATAATTGATGCAAGAAGACTGAAGTACTTGACAATTTCAATCTTTTCTCCTTTGATAACAATGTTGTTTATTGATCCAGTGGTGAGGAATTTTGTTTTCTTTACATTGAGATTGAATCCATACTGAAGACTGTGGTCTTTGATCTTCATCAGTAAATGTTTTAAGTCCTCTTCACTTTCAGCAAGCAAGGTTGTATCATCTGCATATCGTAGGTTGTTAATGAGTCTTCCTCCATTCCTGATGCCACGTTTTGCTTTATATAACCCCAAACCCCCTTTGCCTAGCCCTTTGCTCACCTCTTAAGGGCCACTGCATCATTAACTTACATGCTCAACACTTTGGTTTTAAATCCTGTCTTTTTTACTGGCACTGCATCTTCTTTATTTTTCATAAGCCCAGTATATTACTTAAATACAGGTTTGTGATTCCCAATATTTCATATTTTTCTAACAGAAGGTATTTTACTTCATCAGTATACTAAAATGCATTTAGGATTTACATATCTTTACTCAAATTTTCAATTTATATGTACATTATATCTTTTAACTGTCTGAATTCCTGGGGAGAAAATATGGAAATAAGAATTAGGAAATGATTGTATTCTTTTAATATGCTAAACTTTTATGTTGTAAAACTACCTTATAAGAATTATTTCTTAATAAAATTTTGATGGAATTTAAATAAAATGAATTTAGATATGCAATGAGATCACACAACTGGATTATTAATACATTGGATTATAAACACATTAAGTAAATCATTTGTAAATGCTACAATTTAAAAGCAGTATTTTAATTGCAACACCACCTACCTCTTGCCATCATAGTGCTCAACTCATAGAAACCCTGTAAGACTGTGTAGAGCTTCTCCAAAGGCTATCTGAGGCTGTAAGTTTTTAAGGAAGAATACTGTGTCACCTTTCTCCTGTAAAGCAGCTAGTTAGATCTGAACCACTGTACTTTACTTTACTAGCCCATGTTTAACCAACTGCACCAGTAGCTTCTAAAACATTATGATACTGGAAATTAATTTAGAAATCTTGAAATTGTTATATCTAACCTGTGGTTTAGCATCTCTGGGAAGTAGAGAAACACAAGTTCATAGCCACATCTTCCGCTTCTTTCCAATTAGCACAACCCCACCTAATCTTTTTCTCTATATGTTCCTTATCACATACTCCATTAAGAACAAGATATGAGTATGATAATTACCTATTTAGAGTAACTTAGGTACATATTTTTCTCTCTTTTTCTTTACTTAGCTTTGACTATAGAATCTATCTGAATGTGATATATATGCCTGAATGTCTGTATAATCCCTCATATTTATCCATAACAAAATTATGTGTATAAGTTAACATTACATATATTCATATGCTCTATTCATAAGTCTCAAATTTTAATTTATTTTACTTAATTATTAAAATTATTAGTAGTAAACAGTGGTCAAACTTTCCATATTTATACAGCATTTGTTATTTTTGTGTTTTTGAACTTCGCTATTAATGTTGGGGTAAGATAATATTTTGCTGGTGTTTTGATTTGCATCACTTTAATGGACTCCTGTTGTGGCACTGTAGGATAAGCATTGGCTACTAACCTTAAGGTTAGTGGTTCAAACTCACAAGCCACTCCTCAGAAACTACAAAGTGTTGCTATGAGTCAGAGCTAACTCGACAGCACTTAACAACAAAAATAACCACAGCCCATGGTGTAAAAATTTCAGGGGCACTTCTAGACTAAGACAGCCTAGGAAGAAGGAGAGGCTGACCACATCTGACTGGTTAGTGACTTACTCATTACAAATACCATTGTTCCACAACATAATCAGTGACTGTACACATAGAGCTCATCAGATGCAATACACAGAAATCAAATCAACTACATCTGTAGGAAGATAGGAAGGAGAAGCTCAATATCATCAGACAAAACAAGACCAACAGCCCCCTGTGAAACAATCAATTGTTTATATGCAAATTTAAGCTGAAGCTGAAGATAATTAAAATAAGTCAACAAGAGCCAAAATATGACCTTGAGTAAATACCACCTGAATTTAAAGACCATCTCAAGAATAGATCTGATGCATTAGAAATGAATGATCTAAGTCCAAAAGAGTTGTGGGATGAAAGAACATCATATATAAAGAAGGCAAAAGACAGGAATTAAAGAATAGACCAAAATGGATGTCAGAAGAGAATTTCAAACTTGTTATGGAGCATAGATGAGAAAAAGTGACTGGAGAAATAATGAAGCAAAAGAGCTAAACTAAAAATACCAAAGTGCAGCAGAAGAAAACAAAGTCAATATTATAATGTAATATACAAAGACCTGGAGTTATAAAACCAAAATGGAAGTAAACACTCAACAGTTCTCAAGCTGAAAAACATAAAGAAAAATTCTAACTTTTACTTGAAATTTTGAAAGATTCTATGTGGTAAATATTGAATGACCTAGGAAGCATCAAAAGAATGGAAAGAATACATACAGTCAGTGTACCGGAAAGAATTGCCCAATGCTCAAAAATTTCCAAAGGTATCATATAATCAAAAACTGATGGTGTTGAATGAAGAGGTCCACGCTGCACAGAAGGCATTGACAAAAGCAGAGCTCTTGGAACTGATGGAATACAAATTGAAATGTTTTAACAAACTGATATAATTCTCCAGGCTCTCACTTGTCTATGCCAACAAATTTGGAAGACAGCTAGTGAACATGCAATTGAAAAAGTTCCATATTTTTACCTATTCCAAAGAAAGGTGACCCAACTGAATGCAAAAATCATCATGCAATATCAATATCAAATGCAAACAAAATTTTGCTGAAGATAGTTCAAAAATAGTTACAGCTATAAATCAAAAGGGAGGGTGGGATTCGAAATAGGACAAAGAAATAGAGATGTAAGTGCTGGCATCAGATGAATTGACTGAAAGCAGAGATTATCAGACAGATATTTATTTACATGTACTAACTATGCAAAGACATTCAACTTTGTGGATAATGACAGACTACGGATAAAGTTGCAAAGAATGGGTATTTCAGAACACTTAATTGTGCTCATGAAGAACCTGTACATAGATCAAGAGACAGTCTTTCCAAAGGAACAACAGGATATTGAATGGTTTAAAATCAGAAATGGTGTGTGGCAGGATTGTATTCTTTCTCTTTCACTATACTTATGGGCAAATAATCCAAGAAACTGGGTTATATGAAGAAGAATGTGGCATGAGGATTGGAGGAAGACTTTTTACATCATGTGATATGCAGATAACACAACCTTGATTGCTAGAAGGGAAGTAGAATTAAAAGCCATAGTGATGAATATCAAAGAATGGATTTCATCTCAATATTGTTATTGCTGTTAAGTGCTATCAAGTCATTTCTGACTCATAGGAACCCTATGTAGGGTTGTCAAGCAGTGATTGCTTAGTTTGAACCAACCTTGTGGTTCAAACCAACCTTGCTACCAATGTTTTAGCCCATAGCACCACACCAGGACTCTATTGAGAAAAACAAAAAAAAACCCAAAAAACTCACATACAACTGGACATAATAAATGGAGAAAAGACTGAAGTAGTCAAAGTCTTCATTTTACTTGGACCCACTATCAACAATCATGGAATCAGCAGTCAAGAAATCAAAAGACTCATTGGATTGGGCAAAAAGGCCTTTTTAAAATGTTAAAGAACAAAGATGTCACTTTGAGGATTAAAGTGTGTCTGGCCCAAGCCATGGTATTTTCAATCGCTTCATATGTATTCAAAAGTTTAACAATGATTAAGGAACACTGGAAAAGAATCGATGCATTTTAATTGTGGTGTTGGAAAAGAATATTGAATGCATCGTGAACTTCCAGAACAAACAAATCTGTCTTGGAAGAATTATAACTAGAAGATTCCTTAGAAGGACGAATTACAAAACTTCATGTCATTCTTTCGATAAGTTGTCAGGAGGAATCCATCCCTGGAGGGTAAAGTGGAGGGTCAGCAAAAAAGAGGAAGACTCCCAACAAGATGGATTGATACAGGGACAGTAATGGCGAGCTCAAATATGACAACAGTTGTGAGAATCATGCGGCATACAGTAGTGTTTCCTTCTGTTGTGCATAGCATTTCTATGAATCAAAACTGACTAGATAATAACTAACAACAATCATAATAACAAATGCAACCAGGTTCATACATGATAGAGATAAATGATAACTAGTCCTCAAATAACAGGACTTAAGAGCAACACGTGTACATCTTGTTTATTTACAATTAATCTACCAATTGGTGTAATCATCTTGTTCTTATTGTTAGGTTTCCTCAAGTTGGTACTCACTCATAGTGATCTTCTTTACAACAGAATGAAATACTGCCTAGTCCTATGCCACCTTCACAATTATTGTTTTGTTTCAGCCAGTCAACATTCCATCTTGTTAGGGGTATTTCTTTTAGTCATGAGCCTCTTCTTTTTCAAGCATGCTTTGCTTTTCTAGGGACTGTTTCTTATTGATAACATGTTCAAAGTAGATGAGACAAAGTCTCATCATCCTCCCTTCTAAGGAGCATTCTGGTTGTATTTTTCCTTAGATAGAAGATAGATTTTTGTTCTTCTGGCGGTCCATTATACTTTCAATAATATTCATTAAGCCATCATTCAAATGATCAATTCTTCTCCAGCCTTGTTAATTCATTGCCCAGCTATCACATGTATATGTGCCAATTTAAAACACCAGAACATGTTGCACTGTGGGATAAAGCGCTGGACTGCTAGGTTGGTTTGAAGGACAAAGTCAGCAGTTCAAACTCACCAGTCACTACATGGAAACACTCTGGTGGTGGTGGTGGTGTGCTGTGGAGTCAGTTCCAACTCACAAGAACCCTGCATAGGGATTTTGAGGCTGTAAATCTTTACGGGAGCAGAAAATCACATCTTTTGGTAGCTTTGAACTTCTGACTTTGAAGTTAGCAGCCCAACTTGTAACCACTATGCTACTAGAGCTTTTCTGGAAAACCCTATACAAGGTCCCTATTAGTTGAAACTGATTGGAGGGCACTTAATAACATAACAACAACATGCCAAGCATACCTTAGTCCTCAAAGTGTTATCTTTGCTCTGTAATGCTTTAATGAGGTATTTTGCAACAAATACGCCCAATACATATTCAATTTCTTGACAACTGCTTCCATGTGCTCTGACTGTGGATCCAAGTAAAATGAAACCCTTAATGTATTCAATCATTTCTCCATGTACCATGATGTTGTTTATTTGTCCAGTTATGAGGATTCTTATTTTCTTTATATTGAGTTGTAATCCATTCTAAAAACTGTATTCTTTGATCTTCATGAGTAAGTGCTGCAAGTCCTATTTGCTTTCAGCAAGCAAGACTGTATCATGTGCATGCCACAGGTTGTTAATGAGTCTTCCTCCAAACCTGACACTGCTTTCACCATATAGTCATTTCTTGGATTGTTTGTACAGCATACAGACTAAACAAGTATGGTGATAAACTACAACTCTGGTACATACATGTCCTGATTTTAAAGCATGCAGTATCTCCTTATTCTGTTTGAACAATTGCCTCTTGGTCCACGTACAGGTTCTGTATGTATACAATGAAGTCTTGTGGAATTCTCATTACTCACAGTTTAATTTATAGTTTGTCCTGATCCACACAGTTATATGCCTTCCCATATTAAATAAAACACAAGTAAACATCTTTCTGGTATTTTCTGTTTCATCCAACATCCATTTAACATCAGCAATGATACCTTTCATTCCATATTTCCAGCAGTTTCCTGTTAATGCATTGCTGCAACCATTTTTAAATCACTTTTATAAAAATTGTTCTTCCATGTAAGACTAATGATATTGTTTCATAATTACCACATTCTGTTGGTTCAAATTTCTTTGAAATGGACATAAGTAGGGATCTCTTCCAGTATGTGGCTATACCTGTCTTCCAAATTTCTTGGCCTAGACTAATGAGTGCTTCCAGTGATGTATCAGTTTGTTGAAACATTTGAATTAGTATTTTTGTCAATTCCTGGAACTTTGCTTTTGAAGTATGTCCTCAGTGTAGCTTGGACTTCTCCTTCAATATCATAGGATTTTAATCATATGCTAACTCTTGAAATGTTTGAATTGATATTTTGTCAATTCGATTGCATTGCTACACTGGCTCTATAGATTCTTTCTAGCCCCTTTGATGCTTCTTACGTTATTCAATATTTTGCCATAGAAACCTTCAATACTGAAAGTCAAGGATTGAGAATTCTTATAATTTTCTACATTCACTTTTCCTATTCATGTTCAAGAGCAAGTCTATGAGTCTCTTCTGACATCCATTTTGGACTTTTCTTTCTTTTTTGTCTTTTTAATGACCTTTGTTGTTTTCATATAGAATGTTCTTAATGTCATACCATAGTTCTTCTGGTTTAGATCATTAGTGTTCAATTGTTGAATGTGTTCTGGAAATGGTTTCTAAATTCAGGCGGGGTATATTTGAGGGTATATCTTAACTCTCAGGAGCTTATTTAAAATTTCTTCATCTTCAGCCTAAACTTGCATATGAGTAGTTGATGCTCCATTCCACAGTCAGTCACTGGCCTTGTTTTGCCTGTTGATACCAAACTCTCTGTCATATCCTCCCACAGATATAGTCAGGGTGATTCCTGTGTGTTTCATCTGAAGTGGTATGTACAAGTGTATGAATGACATTTACGTTGTTGAAAAAAGATAATCAGAATGAATACGTCAGTGGTCTTGAAAAATTCTTATCATGCAATCTACAGTGTAATTTCTATCACCAAGGATATATTCTCCAACTACAGATCCTTCTTTGCTTCCAATTTTTTTGTATTTCAATCACTAGTAATTATCAATGCAATTTAATTGCGTGTTTAATCTATTTCAAACTGAAAAAGTTGGCAAAATACTCCAATTTTGTAACCATTGGCTTTTGTGATTGGTGTATAAATTTTGATAATAGTTGTATTAACTGGTCTTCCTTGTAGGTGTATAGACACTACCCTATCACAAACAACACTTCTATTTCATAATAGATCTTGAACTGTTTTTATTTTTAATTATGATTGTGACTTCAATGCCATTCTTCTTCAATTTGTCATTCCTTGCATAGCAAACCTATGATTGCCCCACTTAAAAAGTCCATTATCAATCCTTTTTAGCTCACTGTTGTTGTTGTTAAGTGCTGTCGAGTTGGTTCCGACCCATAGCGACCCTGTACAGGGTTTCCGAGGGTGTAAATCTTTACGGGAGTAGAAAGCCTCATCTTTCTCCCGCGGAGCTGCTGGTAGTTTCGAACCGCTGACCTTAAGGTTCACAGCCCAATTCGTGATATCAACCTTTAGGAGTTCCATTTCATTATTAATGACATCTAGCTTTCCTAGATTCATATTTTGCATATTACATGTTCTGATGGATATTTGCAGCTGTTTTTTCTCATTTTGAGTCATGCCCATCAGCAAATGAAGGTCCCCAAATCTTTGCTCCATCAGTTGAGATGACATTGAATTAATGGCAACTCAACTTTGAGGAGGCGGCTATCCTTAGATGTAATCCAATTGCCTGATCTTCCTTATCTTCTGGTATTATTTCAGACAATGTTTCACTGTTATAAATAATGTTTTAAGGGCTAACCCCTCAGAAGTACCACCTACTACTTCTTCCTCTTCTGTTATTAGTCTGGAAACTCTGCTGAAACCTGTCCACCATGGTTATTTGTTGGTATTTGAAACACCAGTGGCATAGCTTCTAGCATTAGTAAGACAAACTGACAGAAGTGTGGGATGTAATCACCTATGTTTACTAATTCCTTTGTCCAAATTAAGAATAAACTTCTTTGTTATAAACTTAACATACCAGGAATCAGGAAACAAAATAGCAAGAATCAGAAGCTGAAGACACAAGGATCTTATTATAGAGCAAACAGAGAGAGAGAAAGCTTTCCCTCCAGCTGATACTCTGAATTTGGACATTTAGCTTCCTAAATTCTGAGAAAAGAAATTTGAATGTTAATGCCAAAATAATAATAATAATAATAATAATAATAATAAACTTCTCATAGTTTCATGATAAAGATACATTTATAAATCCTCTTAAAGAACGTAGTGAAGTTATATCATTACCTTCCCATAGAAACTGAGAGACAGAGCCATTATCTATTTAGACTTACCTTCATGGACTATACCTTTTATTCAGAGAATCTGAAAACTAAGGTACATGAATACAATAATAATTCATTATTTTTTGTAAGCAAGCTACTATAGCAAAATTCTCAGTATGAAGTATCCTTATTGTCGAAGTTTTTGTGGAGCCCATTGTAACTTATGTTGAACTGACAGGACAGAAAAGAACCATCAGACAGGATTTTCAAGATTGTACTCTGGTAGCATAGTGGTTACAAATCGGGCTGTGAACCTTAAGGTCAGCGGTTCGAAACTACCAGCCGCTCCGCGGGAGAAAGATGAGGCTTTCTACTCCCGTAAAGATTTACACCCACGGAAACCCTGTACAGGGTCGCTATGGGTCGGAACCGACTCAACGGCACTTAACAACAACAACAAGTCTTTAGGGGTTCAGATTTACAGATGTTTTCTCCTGTGGAGAAACTGGTGGATTTGAGCAAACTGAATCTAGGTTTCTTCCTTTTGTGTAAGAAGAATTTTCATGTCAGCTCTATTTTAAAATGTAGTTTTCTCTTGAAGCTGGAGATAGACACATTTTTGCTCTCAAGACTATAAGCATTTTGACTTCTAATTAATCTCCCAAACTCTGAAAAACAGATTGATCAAGGCTTTAATACACTACAAAAGACACAGAGTCACAAACTAAAGAAAATATGGAATTGATATAACTAATAAAATACAACCTTGCAATTTGCCTTTTCTCTTTCTCTCATTTCCTCAAATGGGCCTCACATTGAATTTTGAGGGTATCAGGCAGGTGTTTTTAACTAGTGTGTATGCCTGTTTGTATCTTTTCTGGTCTTAGGTTTTAATCAGCAGTATTTAGTAATTCAATATTTATGAACTGACCAGAACAATGAGGCAAACAACATTCTACTGCTAGTGCTCTTACAAATGAAAACTTTTCTCTTCACCTATAAATATTTCAATTCAAACTAAAATAGTCATACAAGAATAGATGCTTAAATTTATACCTGAACATCATAAATTGGTGGCAATATGAGTCAGGATCTATTAGGTATGATTTATGCTTCTTATTATATATAGCTATAGCAATTTTTTTTTTCTGAAAAGACAGGTAATAGTAAACAAATTTACTTTGAAAAAATTATAAATAATTTTCAGCACTTTTGCATTTGTAATGCTAATTAGCAGACAAAATCATTTATGTTGAAAATTCTAATAAACAACTTGTTTACTAGTCTTTGTCACAAGCAAAGCAATGCAAATAAGTTATAAAAAGCTGATTAAAATATCTTTAAAATTTTGCCATCAAAAAAGTTTAAGTTTGGGAAAAACCATAGCACAAGTGCTTTTGAAATATAACATCCCATTTATTTTCTTTATGATTAACATTAACCTTATATTAAATGTATGTGGACATAGTAGGTATTTTTTGCACATGGAAAATTTATCCAACTATGAAGTCATAGTTAACATTAAAAAAATTTTGACAAAACGTTAACTACCCACTCCTTTGAGGCTAGATTTAGTCAAAGTATATACTTTGGGAAAAGATTGTTTTAGAATATGATACTGACCATGTTTAAACAGGGCCTTTATGTATACCTATGTGGGTTGTTTTATCATTTATTCTGCTCCTGTTCAAAGTTGTGAGAACTTTCCATACCAGATAGGCATGCTCCTTCAGCGTGGATCCTGGAATGTGGAAGCATGTGGAACACACTTAAAGCCATCCCGTTGATTGGAGGCAAACTTAGCTTTACCCAGTATAGTCTACCAGAATCTAAGAGTGAGATACCCATAAGCAAGAAGTAAGTGATTTTGGTGGAAAGCAATTTCTTTTCCAGAAAAACAAAACAAAAACTTGCATATATATCGACAATCACACAAGAAAGATAGGCATTAGAAGAAGGAGAAAAAAAACCAACTTCTTTAGTCAGTCAAGAATACCAGATGTTGCAATTATGCATGAAAAACTTAGAGAAATACTGGATGGAAGTAAAAAACCAAAGCAATCAGTAAGGGTGCTTGAAATAACAACGCAGATTGTAAAATAAACCAAAAAAATATTTTTAAGCATAATGAAGAACAAAATTCAAAATCATAAAAAGACCAGACTTACTGCTTTTATTGAGAGTGTTGGAATCTCACAGACACCATTGTAACCTGGAACTGAATTCACTCCCAGAGATCATCTTTTAGTCTAACAAATGACAGGCCTAAAAAAGAACATGCCCCTCAGAAAAACTAACCGTACAAGACCAAAAGGGCAGGATTTACCCCAAAGCAGAGCTCAGGGACCAGGAAGGAGAGGAGGGGCAGGAAATAACAACAAATGGGAAAGGGGAACACAGGAAGGAAGTGGAAATGGTTCTGGTACATTGAAAGAATTTCAACTAATGTTACAAAACAAAATGTGAATAAATTGTTGAATGAAAAACACAATTGCTCTGAAAACTTTCAACCAAACAATAACTAAAAAGAAAAAAGAAAAAAAAAAGCAAAGTTTTAAGGATAAAAACAAAAATCTATTGCAATTAAAACTAGGAAAGCACTTGTTCTGGTTGTTAAATATTGTAGAGTCGATTCTAACTCAAGCAACCCCGTATAGGATTTCTAAGGAGTAGCTGGTGAATTTGAACCATCAACCCTTGTGGTTCGCAATCCAGTGCTTATCCTACAGCACCACATCAAGAGTCCTAAACAAGTAATTTGTAGACCATTAAAAGTTAGTGACTTAGTTTAAGTATATAAAAGAGATACAGAAATATCAAACATGAACTAGAGATTAGGAGATACGGAAGGAGAGTTATTCAAGGATAAATCAAAAAGGCTTGCTACAAAATCATAGACGCCATAACGAAACGAAAATATCAAAAGGTGAAGCTATTGTTTTGTATATGCCATCCCGGTAATTCTACACACTTCTGAAGTCTGTGTTTCTATCTCTCATCCTGGTGTCATGCTGTAGGTTAATGCACTGGACTGCAAGGTCTGTTTGAACCTCAAGGTTGGTGGTTCAAACTCACCAGCCACTCCTGGGAAACCCAATACAGGGTCACTATGGGTCAGAACTGACTTTATGGCACTTAACAGCAACAAAAATCCTCCCCCAAAGAATTCTGTGCTTTTCTATTGATACTACATTAAAGGGCAGTTTTGGCGTCTTGGAGGAACTCCAATTCTATTCCTACTAAATGTTTGTTTTGAATTTGGACAAGAAAAAAAGTCTGAAGTGACAGGATCCGGGCTATAGGGTGAATGGGGTATTGTTTCCCAATGAAATTCTCATAGGACAGCTCTTTCTACCCTTTAGGAATGAGCAGGTACATTGTCATTGTGGAAAGCAATTCCTTTGCACACATTTCTAAGTCATTTACTCACCAATGGAGTTTTCAATTTTATCATTCATTCATCTATATATCTGTACTGTATTTTAACTGCATTTAGTATTATTTGTTTCTATAAATGAATGAATATTTTCATAAGGACAGATATATTATCTCAGGCATTAGATAATATATTTTTGATGATAATATCTGATCTCACTTACTTTGGACATGTTATCAGGAAGGATCAATCCTGGAGAAAGGGATCATATTTTATAAAATAGAGGGTGAATGCAAAAGAGAAAAAACTCAACCCAATGAGTTATCACAGTGGCTACAATGGGTCAAACATAGTGATGATTGTGAGGGTGATCCAGGATTCAGTGGCACTTTATTCTGTTGTACATAGGGTGACTTTGAGTTTGAATTTACTTGATGGTGACTAACAACAGCACAACAAGTAAGACCAGCCAAAACTGACAGTCTTGAAAAGCATCTAATTTATAGAAGGGTCCCTAGGTGACACAGGAGCTCTGGTGCAGCTCTGTGGATTAATGTGCTGTACTGTGAAGTCAGTTTGAACTTGAAGGTTGGCAGTTCAAGCTCACCAGCCACTCATCAGAAACCCTATACAGGGTCACTACGGGTTGGAACCAACTCGGCAGCACTTAACAACAATAGGTGATACAAATGGGGAGAGTTGGGAACTCCTAAGCCCATGGACAATGACCTAGCCTTGGAGGGCTAGAGCTGATAGTGAAGCATCCAGCTGATATAAAGTGTGTGTGTGTGTTGGGGGTGGGGGGGATACACACAATAACACCAAAACTTGCAGATTTGACCTAGTGTCCATGGCTTGATGATCAGAACTCGACTAGGGAAGATAAAGATATATATATATATATAACCAGAGAGAATAGAAAATACTTTTAACTGATAATGCATGGAAGGTATTGTAATTATTGCAATGAAATAAAATATGATAGAGTGCAAAATGGATGTTCTCCCATGTAAACTATCACTCAATTCACAATAAAAGCTTTAAAAAATCAAATCTTAAAATACTGTCTTTGAAAACTTCAATCATTTCTCCATTTATCATGATGTTATTTATTGGTCCAGTAGTGAAGATTTTCATTTTCTTTATATTAAGATGCTACCCATACCAAAGGCTGTGGTCTTTGATCTTCATCAGTAAATATTTTATGTCCTCTTCATAGTCAGCAAGCACGGTTATATCATCTGCATATCACAGGTGTTAATGAGCTTTCCTCCAATCCTGATGCCGTGTTTTTTCTCATATAATCCAGTTTATTTGATTATTTGCTCAGCATACAGATTAAGCATGGTGAAATCACGAATACCACACTAATGAAAACCTTCCCTAATTTGAAAACATTCAGTGTTATCTTGTTCTGTTTGAACAACTGAGTCTTTGTCTCTGTACAGGTTCCTCATGAGCAAAATTAAGTGTTCTGGAATACTAATTCTCCCTAATGATTTTCCAAGCTTATCATGATCCACACAATTGAAAGCCTTTGCATCGTTCATAAAGCACAGGTAAACATCTTTCTGATAGTCTCTGCTTCCAGTCAAGATCCTTCGTTCCATGGCCTTGTCAGAATCCTGCTTGAACTTCTGAAAATTCTGAAACTTCTCTGTCAATGTATGATTGCAGCTATTTTTTTACTTATCTTTAGCAATATTTCACTTCCATGTGATATGAATGATACTGTTCAGTGATTTCTGCATTCTGTTGGGTCACCTTTCTTTGGAAAGCACACAAATACAGATCTTTTCCAGTCAGTTGGCCAGGTAATTGTCTTTCAAATTTCTTGGCATAGATGAGTAAGTGCCTTCAGTACTGCAACAATTTGTTAAAAGATTTCAATTTGTATTTCATCAATTCCTAATGCCTTGATCTTTGCCAATTCCTTCAATGTATCTTGGACTTCTTCCTTCAGGATAATTGGCTCTTGATCATATGCTACCTTGAAATGGTTGAACATGGACCATTCTTTTTGGTACAGTGACTCTGTGGTTTTGTTTCAACTTGTTTGGATGCTTTCAGCATCATTCAATATCTCCCACATAGAATCATTCAATATTGCAAGTTGAGGTTTGAATTTTTTCTACAGTTCCTTCAGCTTGAGAAATCCTGAGATTGTTCTGCCCTTTTGGTTTACTACTTCCAGCATTTGCAAATTTCCTTATATGACTTTGTACTCTAGATGTGACCTTTGAGATTTTCTATTCTGCTCTTTTACTTCCTCATTTCTTCCATCTGCTTTAGCATCGCTAGGCCAGAGAGCAAGCTGATAGTCTCTTCTGGCATTCATTTTGGTCTTTTCCTTCTTTGTTGTCTTCTTAATGATCTTCCGCTTTCTTCCTGTATGGTATTCTTGATGCCGTCCCACAACTCTCTGGTCTTCGGTCTTTAGTGTCTAATGCATCAAATCTGTTCTTCAGATCATCTCTAAATTTAAGTGGGATACATTCAAGGTTATATTTTGGATCTTGTAGATTTCTTTTAATTTGTTTCTGCTTCAGCCTACACTTACATATGAGCAATTGGTGGTCTGTTCCACAGTTTGCCCCTGCTTTTAATTTAGCTAATGATATGGAACTTTTCCAATGTCTCTTTCCACAGATGTAGTCCTTTTGATTTCTGGGTATTCCATTTAGTGAGATCCATGTGTGTAGTTGTCTTTTATGTTGTTTTAAAAAGGTATTTGCAATGAAGAAGTCATTGGTCTTGAAAAATTCTATCAGGCAATCTCCAGGATCCTTTCTATCACCAACGTCATATTTTCAAACTATTGATCCATCCTTTTTACTTCCAATCTTTATATTTCAATCATGAGTAATCATCAATACATGTTTGATCAGTTTCAGACTGAAGATGTTGATAGAATTCTTTAATTTTGTTATCACTGACTTTAGTGGCTGGTGTGTACATTTGCATACTAGTGGTATTAATGGGTCTTCCTTGTAGGTGTTTGAACAATATCCTATCACAGAGAGTGTTGCACTTCAAGACAGATCTTGATATTATCTTTTTGATGATAATTGTGATGCCATTCCTCCTCAATTTGTCATTTATGGCATAGTAAACCACGTGATTTTGAGATTCAAAATATCCAATACCAGTCCATTTTAGCTCAGTAATGCCCAGGATACTGATGTGTATGTGTTTCATTTAATTTTTGACAGTTTCCAATTTTCCTAGATTCATACTTCATACATTCCATGTTCTGATTATTAATAGATGTTTACGCTGTTTCTCTTCATTTTGAGGTATGCCCATTAGCAAATTAAGGTCCTGAAGGTTTTACTCCTTTGGCATTGTCAAGGTCAATGGTACTTTTGAGGAAGCAGCTCTTACTTAGGTGTATTGAGTGATTTCCAACCTGAGGTCTCATCAGGTACTATATCTGTCAACACTATGGTATGCTTCACTATGTTTCAGTATTTAATATTCTGGTGCTGACAATGTTCCACTGTTATTCATATGATTTTCAGGGACTAAATATTTGGAAGTAGTCTGTCTCTCCTCCTTCCTATTCTGTCTTCATCTGGAAACTTAGCTGAAACGTGTTCACCATGGGTGAGCCTGCTAGTATTTAAAATACTCATGGCAGAGCTTCCAGAATCATGGCAACATGCAAAACAAGTCTTTTCACATTCATTTATATGGCTTCCTTTTCTTTTTTTCCTTCTCATCCCCAGAGTCAAAAAATTTCTGTTCAGTTCTTTTACTTAATTACTTTTTTCAAGTTACTTTAGGTTTTCTACATTGAAGAACAATTTTCAGAGTCTCTTCTGATGTCTATTTTGGGCTTTTCTATCTTTCCTGCCTGTTGCTGCTTTCTACATGTATGGTGTTCTTAATGTCATCCCACATCTTCTCTGGTCTTCAGTCACTAGTGCCTAATGCATCACGTCTGTTCTATAGATTGTCTCTAAATTCAGATGGAACATACTCAAGATCATATTTTGGCTCTTATAGATGTGTCTTAATTTTTTTCAATTTCAATTTGAATTTGCATATAAAAATTGCTTGGCCCTTCTGCAGTAGGCCTATAGTCTTGTTCTGACAGATGATACTGAGTTTTCCACAAATGTAATCTACTTGATTCCTGAGTGTTCCATTCAGCAAGCTCCACATGTATGTGGTTATGTACCGTGGAGTTGGTTCTGACTCATAGCAACCCTGTACAGGGTTTCCAAGGTTGTAAATCTTTACGGGAGCAGAAAGCGTCATCTTTCTCTGGTGGAACAGCTGGTAGTTTCGAACTGCTGACCTTAAGGTTCACGGCCTGATTCGTAACCACTATGCTACCAGAGCTCCACATGTATAGTTACCATTTATTTTGTTAGAAAATGTATTTGCAATAGGTCATTAATCTTGCAAAATTATATAATATGATCACAGGCATCATTTTTAATAGCTATGATTCTTCTTCTTTGTTTCCAACTTTTTAATTTCATTCATCAGTAATTTATCAATTCATCTAGATTGAATTTTCTGATCAATTTTAGACAGCAACAGTTGGTAAAATCTTGCATTTTCTCATCTTTGAGTTTAGTGGTTTGTGTGTAAATTTGAATAATAGTCATATTAAATGGTCTTACTTGCAGACAATGTTGCACTTCAGGATGGCTCCTAAAATTTCCTGTTTAATGATGAATGCTAGAGTCCTGGTGTGGCGCTGTGGGTTAATGCACCAGACTGCAAATCCTTTTGAACTGCAAGGTTGGCAGTTCAAGCTCACTAGCTGTTCCTTGGAAACTCTATACAGGGTTGCTATGGGTCGGAGTGGACTCTATGGCACATAACAACAACAACAACAAGTGATGAATGCTATGCCATTCATCTATAATTTGCTATTCCTGGAATCAGAGGCTATATATGATAGTCGGATTCAAAATAGCCAATACCAGTAATTCTTAGGATGTCAATTTTTATGCATTCCATTTCATTTTTTATGGTTTTCCATTTGTCTAGTTTCATGCTTTATACATTACACACCGATTATTAATGGATGTTTGAAGTTGTTTCTTCTCATTTTGCATTATGGCACATTAGCAAATGAAGGTTCCAAAAGCTTTGCTACTTACATATCATTAAGGTCAACTATATTTTGAGGAGGTAGCTCTTCCCTAGTCATATTTTGAGCCCCTTCTGAGAGGGCTCATCTTCTGTTACTATATCAGACAATGTTCCTCTGATGTTCATAATTTTTTTACAAAGGAGTTGCCTCTTTCTTCTTCCTAGTCTTAGTTTTAAGGTTCTAATGAAACCTTCCAGCATCACAGCAACATGCAAGCCACCGTATTATAAAAAACAACAACAGAGAGATGAGATGTGAGTAGGCGCCAAGTCATAGAAACCTATATGGTAGAGTAGAGCTGCCCCATTGTGTTTCCATGCCTGTCATCTGTATGGAAGCATACAGCCACATCTCTCTCCCATGGACTGGCTA
The DNA here is from genome assembly GCF_000296735.1 of Chrysochloris asiatica. Taxonomy (NCBI): domain Eukaryota; kingdom Metazoa; phylum Chordata; class Mammalia; order Afrosoricida; family Chrysochloridae; genus Chrysochloris; species Chrysochloris asiatica. The sequence continues at coordinate 1,841,603 of NW_006408535.1, forward strand.
GTGAGTTTGAACCTACAAGCTTTCAGTTAGCAGCAAAGTGCTTCAACCACTGCACTGCCAGGATTCTTTTTTTAACATTATATATACATGAGAATATATATACATATATCGTCTTGGGCATATGAAAACAGATGAGTATCTTTTAAATTAGATATTTACTCATATATTTAAGCTTCTTGGGTTCTTTTATGTTGATCATTCTCTTCCACTCAGTTAGATTTTCCATCTGTTATCATTTACCCTTAGAGTACTGGTGTGGTGCTGATGGCTAATGAGCTAGACTGTAATGTAAGCTTGAACCACCGACCTTGTGGTTCAAGCTGACATCACAGTTGGTAGTTCCAGCTCACCAGCCACTCCTTGGAAACCCTGTACAAGGTCACTGTGGGTCAGAACCAACTTGACGGCACTTAACAACAACAAGAATCACTTACCCTCTATGTGACAAACCTCTTCTAGCCATGTTTTCTTTATTTCATTCTTTTCATTTCCCTGGTTGGACAGATGATACATCTTTTCTTTTCTTTTTTTCTAATTTTAATGCCTGGATAATTTGGTTTAATTATGGTTACTGTCACAATATTTTCAGACATTCAGTAATGATATCTCTCTCAAGAGAGGATTTAGTTTTATATGGGTCATGAGAAATCCAGAATTAATTTAATCCAATTAAATGAATTCAAAATTTATAACCTTGGCTTCTGGCCCAGGAAGATCTGGCCATACCTATTCCCCTAACATATAGTCCCAATGGGTTACTTGACATGAAAAATAGGACCTTGTATTCCAACTGCAATCAGAGTCTTAGTCTTCCATATACATTTTCTAGGATGAGCAAATAACTCTATGGTAGAATTGGTTCCAAATGTGTGACTAACTTTTCTGAGTTTCCTTTTTCTTTGATATCATAATTATAATTCTTAATCTTAGTTCTAAAATTGAAAATGCCTTCAGATTGTTTGATTATTTATTTGTTTTAATTATAGTGGATGGGTTAGTGTGAATTGTCTAATCACCATTTCTTTAAAGAGAAAACCTATTGTTTCAATACATTTTGAGAGAGGGACACAACCTCTGATGTCTCAGGACCAAGATAATCCTGACTAGTCACTGATTTCTAAACAGGAAAAGCAAGGTTTATATAGGGACAAAAAAAGAGTTGTTTGAGAACAGATAAATTCTGAACTTTTATTACCTCAGGTTCAGAGGTAAGGATATATCTATTTTTCCTGTATCAAACGGAGATTATTCTGATCACACTATTGCCTCATTTTTCAAAGGTTTGTAAGATAATGTCTCTAAGAAGCTTTTAGACTGGAAATAAATGACTTGTAAATACTATAAAAGTGACATTTCAGAAAAAGTAGCTTAATAAATGAAAATAAATAAATTTCATTCTTGCTCAAATCAAAGATATCTCACCGGACTCTGTAAGTAATGAATACTTCACAAAGTCATGTATGATTAGTAAGAGATTTGAAGATAATTTCTGTTTTCATAAATTTAGCCATTGCTAAAGAAAACCATGATAAAGATACTCTTGAAAGCAAATAATAGCTGCATGTAGATAAATTATATTAGAATGGTACTTTAAACTTTAAAATGTACTTGTTCATCAGCACAAACAAGTTTTCCTTTAGGATATTTCAGGTAGAAGATAATAGTTTTCATGACATCTTTTAACACCAGCAGAAATAAAAGAATTTGTACAATCTGTTTCCCTCCCCAAGAGACTTGTTATGTTATTATTATCACCTCCAAGGGAAACAAATAATATGCCAATGTTTAAATTGAAAATCTAAATCACTGTTCCATTTTAAAAAGTTACATTATAATGGACAAGTCTTATAATAATGCAGAGAGTTTGTTTCTGTGAACAGTTGGCCTCCTTACAAAGCTCCAAATGACAAATAAATGTTGAATTACTACGAGCAATAAACTGTTAGGTTTTGGAAATGAACTCTCTTGTTACTAGTTGCTGTTGAGTTAATTCTGACTCACAGTGATTCCACATACGTAGAGAAGAGCCACTCCATAGAGTGCTGGTTTTTTTAAAAAAACTTGTTATTGTGAATTGAGTGAAGGCTTACAGAGAAGATCCATCACTTTTACACTCAGCAAAACACTTCGTTACATCTCAATGGTTGCAATTATTCCCATGTCAACAAAATGTTTCCCACTTACACCCTGTGGTTCCTCGTTCCATTCCAACTTCCTTCCCATCACTTCTCTCAGGTTAGTTCTTGGTAAATGTAGCTCTTTCAATCTTAAATAATGGACAATTCCATGGTAAGCATACCTTACCAGTGTTGTTGTTCACCCCATATAACTATCGGGCTGAAAGTGGAGCCATGATGGTAAGTTCTGTTCAAGACTTGAAGAGTGGTTGAGGTCTGTAGTCTGGATTCTTCCAGTCTCTTTCTGACCAGTAAGCCTGGTCATTTTTATAATTTGATTTTTGTTCCACATTTTCTTCCACTCTGTCTGGAACCTTCTAGTGTTGAACCTTTCAGAACATTTGATAGTGGTAGCCAGGCTCCACCTAGTTCTGGTCTTGGAATCATGGTGACTGATGTTCCCATTTTCCATTGGTGCATTAGTCTAGTTGATTACCAGTGTTTTCAGATTTTTATCACTCTTCTTCCTTCCTCACATGGAGAGACCAATAGCTGCACCTTAGATGACCACGCATGATATTTAAGTCCCAAGTTACTACCCACCAAACTAGGATGTAGAGCATTGTCTTTATGGGTTATATTATGCCAATTTGCTATGGAGACTATAGTTCTGAGCCACCAGACCCAGAAACTCATTGTTTAAGATCATTGATAATATCTAAAAGTTTCATTATGTTGTCCCCTGTATGCTCCACTATATTCATAGGTGTGTCTCCAGCAAAGGGAAGTGCCCAGGTACAAATATCCTATTTCCAATCCTTATATGTTTGTAGGAATACATCCACTCTATCTCACATACCCATTTAGTCTGTATATATAGTCAAGTATCTACCCACAGAACACTGTTGTTCCATAGTTGTATATATAAGTATTTATCTCTAACCCCTTTAACTCTTACAAACCTTCCAGTGTCTTAACATGTTTTCATCATTCTGCCAACTTCCTTTTTCTTGTATATTGTCATTCTCACTACCTGAGTTAATATGTGTTTACCCTCTAACCAGTGAATTACTGTCCCTTCCCTCCAAACCTGGGTAGCCATCACAAAAACTTTCTTTTAGCATGAAAACCTTTTCTTGAGTTTTTACAATAGTGTTCTCATACAATATTTGTCCTCATGTGATTGACTAATTTCACTCAGCAATTATGTCCTCCAGATTCAATCATGTTATGAGGTGTTTCACAGATTCATCATTATTCTTCATCGTTGTATAGTATTCTGTTGTGTATATGTACCAAAGTTTGTTTATCCAATATTCCTTTGATGATTATTTAGACTATCTCTATCTTTTTGGTATTGTGAATAGAACTGTGATGAACATGGGTATGCACACATCTGCTTGTGTCATGGCTCTCATTTCTTGTGGATTCATACCAAATAGAGGGATTATTGTATTGTACGGTATTTCTATTTCTAACTTTTTGTGGAAGCAACATATACTAATTTTTCAGTTGTTGGACCATTTTGCAGTCACACCAGCAATATGGGAGAGTTCTAGTCTCTCTACATCCTCACCAGCATTTGTTGTTTTCTGTTTTCCTTTTTGTTTTTAACTTTGCTATTAATGCTACAGTGAGATAATATTTCATAGCTGGATTGATTTGCATTTCTCTAATGCATAATGCGTCAGACAGCAAAGTCATTTGGACTGCAAGGTCAGTGATTTAAGCTCATCAGATGTTCCTTGGAAACCCTATACAGGGTCACCATGGGTCGGAATCGACTTGAAGGCACTTAACAATAACAACAATGTATAATGAGGAATCCTGGTATGGCTCTATGGGTTAATGTGCTGTACTGCAATGTCTGTTTGAACCTCTAGGTTATTGGATCAAGCTCACCAGCGTCTCCTTGGAAACCCTACACTGGTTTGCTATGGGTCAGAAGCGACTCAACGGCACTTAACTGCAACAACAGTATATTATGAGGTGTCTTGGTGTGGTGCTATGGGTTAATGAACTGAACTGCAAGGTTGGTTTGAAAATCAGAGTAAATGGTTCAAGCTCAGAGACACTCCTCTGAAACCCCGGGAAACCTGTACAGGATCGCTTTGAGTTGGAACCAACTCGATGTCACTTAACAACAACAACAACGTCTAATGATCGCAAACATTTCTTTGTATATTTGTTGACCATCTGAATGTCTTCTTTGAAATGTCTGTTCATGTCCTCTGCCATTATTAATATTTTTCAATAGGGTTTGTCTTTTCCTTGTAGAGGTATTGTAATGTTTTATATATTTTAATGATTAGTTCGCTATGTGATAAGTCATTGCAAAAAATATTTTCTCAGTCTGTGGTCTCTCTTGTTATACTTTTGACAAAATCATGTGATGCACCTAAGTGTCTAATTTTCAGTAGGCCACAGTCATCTATTTTGTTTCTGTTTATATGTTTTTAGTTATGTTTGACAGTGCATTTTTTGACATGTATCAGAGTCCCTAGGTTATTTTTCTATTTTTTGTTGAACTTTATAGTTCTAGGTTTTACATTTAGGTCTTTAATCCATGTTGAATTTGGTTCTGTATAAAGTATGAGATACGGGTCTTGTTTCATTTTTCTGCAAATGGATTTTTCCATATTTTGCCAGCACTGATTTTGGAAAAGACAAGGAAATTCAGCAAAACATTGGAAAAACTAGCAAAAGAAAAGAAGAAGCTGCAAAAAACATTCATAAGAAACAATATGGAGCCACCATGAATAGCGTAGGGGAGGCATGCGCAGACATGAAGAGTGAATAGAAGCAGTATGTCTATGAGTGGTTATCTCAGAAGTTTCTCAAAGGGGACGGCTCCGAGGACCCGGGCACCAGCATCTTCAAGCGCTATCAACAGTGTGTTCAGAAAGCAATAAAAGAGAGCTACCTATTGAAGGACTGGAGATCATGGGCCATGGCAAAGAAAAATCTGAAAACTCTTTTGACCATAGCCTTGAAAATACATTCCTCAAATCAGCAAACTGAAGATTGGATTTTGTCTATTAAGGCTGTGAAGAAAGCCATCAATTTGATGAGAATTTTAGGAGGAAGTTTTCTTTCTTCCTTCTCAATATTTTCTTCTCACTAGTTCCAAGGTGTTTTCTCACCTGCTCTGGCACTTACAGAAACTGAACAGTGCTACAAATGATTTCTTGGGATGATTACTGCAATACTTGGTCTGGGATCCATATACTTTGTATGTAAATAATGAAACACATCTCAGCATGCTCAGGGCTGCCTGGCCTCTTGAGTTAATGCTGCAAAAGGATATTAGGTATACTGGTCTGAGGTCATTGTTTATGGAATCAATTGGTTTGGACTTTTCTTTTTTCTCAGGAAACTAATGCTCTGAAACAGTACCCCAACTTGGGAACTTAGTTTTACTTTTATAGAGTAAGTTAATTATTAAGACTGTGGTGGCCTGGGTTAGCCAAGAGAAAGCAAGATTTTAACAGATTAACAACTCTGTTTGCCTTAACTAGAGGTGTTAGATGTCAAAGCTTTCAAGAGTGTTGTGGGGGAATCCATCTCAGAGCATGGTTTAGGAATTAAGATAACTTGGAGTAGTTCTGGAAGCAAATCCCTAAATTGCAAAGATGTACCATTGCTGTTTTCCAACTCAAGTCAGTGAATTAAGTCAAGCTGCGTGTCATCAAAATGTCAAAATGCTACACCTAGTTAATTGAGGGTGGAGGGGGAAGAGTTTGCTTTATTTGCCTTCTTTACCCATCTTGCCCTGTAAAGGCTATAATCATGAATATAAAATAAATAAACACATTTAGTTAAAAAAAAAAAAAAAAAAAGGAAACCATATGGGTGATATCATAACATAATCAATAGAAATAAAAGAATAATAACAGAATACTATGAAGAATTATACTCTAACAAATTTAAAAATCAAGAAGAAATGGACAAATTCTCAGAAAAGCATGACTTACATAAACTAACAAAGAATGAAGTAAAAAACTTGAGCAGACATATTACAAAGTAATAAATTAGTCAAGTCACTAACAAACACCCAACAAGAAAAATTCTGGGCCTAGATGGCTTGGCATGGAACTCTAGTAGCGTAGTGGTTACCAGTCAGGCTGCTAACCTCTAGGTCAGCAGTTCAAAACTACCAGCCATTCTGTGGGAGAAAGATGAGGCTTTCTGCTCCTGTAAAGATTTATAGCCTTGGAAACTCTATACAGGGTCACTAGGAGTTGGAACCAACTCCACAGCACACTACCACCACCACCAGATGGCTTTGCTGATGAATTCTACCAAACATTCAGAGATGAGCTGACACAAATTCTACTCAAACTATTCCAGAACATGGAAAATGATGGAAAACTCCTGAATGCATTTTATGAGTCCATAACTCTCATACCAAACCAGGCAAATAAATCACTAAAAAAATCATAGCCCCAAATCCTTCATCAACATAGATATAAAACTCTTCTCCAAAGTCCTAGCCAATATTCCATTAGACAGGTTGATTCCAAGCATCTTCAAATTTTTACCACTCTTCTTAATTCTGCACATGGAAAGAAAAATAGTGGCGCCTTAGATGACCACTCATGACATTTAAGGTTCAAGTTGCTATCCACCACACTAGGATGTATAGCATTGTCTTTGTGGGTTATATTATGTCAATTGACCATGCATAAAAAATTATAATGCATCATGACCAAGTGAGACTCATACAAGTTATGCAAGGATGGCTTATTACTAAAAAAAAAATTAGTGTACTCCACCACACAAATAAAACAAATGAAAGGAACCATATAGTAATATCAATTAATGCAGAAAAGTCATTTGACAAAATCCATCATCCATTCCTGATTAAAACACTCAACACAATAAGAATATAAGTGAAATTTCTCAACATAATTAAGGGTATATATACAAACCAAAAAGTCAACATTGTTCTTAATGGAATTAAATGGAAAGTATTCCCCTTGTGAACAGGAACCAGACAAGGATGCCCTATATCATCACTCTTACTCAACACTGTGTTACAAATCTTAGTTAGAGCTATAAAGCAAGAAAGGAAAATTACAGACATCCAAAAAGGCAAAGAATAAGTAAAACACCTTCTATTTGCATATGTGATGATCCTATACTTACAAACCCCAAAGATCAT
>NW_006408535.1:1849004-1853013 GCF_000296735.1 Chrysochloris asiatica
ACACTAATAAAGACAGCTATGAAAAGGAATTGGAAAAACAACACCATTTACCACAGGCACCCAAAAGATTAATTGCTTAGGAATAAATATAACCAAAGAAATGAAAGACCTATACAAAGAAAGCTACAAAACACTACTACAAAAAAAAAAAAAACAACAACAAAAAACAGGAGACTTAGAAAAATGGAAGAATATACAATGTTTATGGGTAAGAAAATTTTGCATTGTGTAAATATCAACACTATCTAAAGCCATCTATAGATACATTGTACTCTCAACCCAAATTCCAGGGTCAGTATTTAAAAGATAGAAAAAGTGATCACTAACTTTATATGAAAGGAAAGAAACCTTGGAGTAGCAAAGCAATATGTAAGAAGAACAAATTTGGAGGTCTCCTACTCCCTGATACAAAATTTACTGCACAACCACATTGGTCAAAACAGTCTGGTACTAGTACAATGATAGATCATAGATCAGTGGAACAGAATTGAAAACCAAAAATAAATCCATCCACTTACAGTAAACTGATCTTTGAAAAAGTTCCATAGAATTTTTAAGGCTGCAATCTTTCAGAAGCATATCACCATACCAGTCTAATGCAATGCCTCTGGGTGGGCTAGAACCTTTGAATCCAACATTTTGGCTAATTGTCAAACACTTAACCATTTGAACCACCTAGGGACTACTCTGCAAATTAGGTGACTTTCAAAACTGTCCATTTTGGGGAGCCTTACTGTTTTATTGTTAGGTACCAACAGTGTAGTTAATTACTTATATGGCCTTCCTAGCCATATTCCTCCATTCTGTCATATATTATAAATCCTAGTGTCTGTGGTTATGGTCCCATTTTAGAGTGAGTTATCTGTTAAATTGATGAGACAATATTAAAATGGGATTAAGGGTTAAAGCGGGACTAGAATCAAAGATTATAGTGGGATTACAAATTAAGGATTTTCCCAGTTTACTAGAGGGTGTGAGTATAGTCCCTACCCTTAATTTCTTTTCCTTGGATGTATGGTCTGAGTCGAGTATATAAGAGTGCTTTGGCAAATTTGCTCCATTGCTCTGGATGCTGCATCTGCCTAGTCTGTCTAACATCTGTTTATTGGAATTTCCAGCCTATCATTTGACCTGATTCACCAGCTTCTGCAGCCTAATGAATTAACAGCTGAATGAATCAACAGCCATCTACCTGCCAATTTGGGTTCCTTGGCACCTGCAAACACATGGGTGAGGAGAATCCTGCAGCTAGATGTCCGAATTACATATTTGGAATTTGCCAACCTTCACAAGTGTGTTAGCCATTTCCTTGACAGTTTGTGATTTCTGTGAGATTTGCAGTGTATTGCAGAACCCTGGGATGTGAGCAAGGGGAGGGCTAGTGGTTGTTATCAGGGATTATGGAAAAATTGGGTTTAGGATCCCTTTAATCTATACACCAACTTTGTGCTAATCTGTCTAAAAGAAATTGTATTTGCAATGTCACTGAGTCAGTTTTGACTCAAAGTGACCCTACATGTAACAAAGGAAAAAAGCTGCTCAATCCTGGATCATCCTCACAAGCATTGCTATATTTGAGCCCATTGTTGCAAACAATGTGTCAATCAAATACATTGAGGGTCTTCCTCTTGCTCACTGGACCTCTACTTTATCAGGAATGATGTGTTCCTCCAGATATTGTCACCTCTGATAATATCCAACATCCATGAGATGAAGTCTTGCCATTTTTCTTCTAGAGAACATTCAGGATGTACTTATTCCAAACCAGATTTGTTTGTTTCTCTCCCAGTTCATGGTATATTCAGTATTCTTTGCCAACACCATAATTAACATGCGTCAAATCTGCTTTGGTCTTCTTTTTTTGTTTTCCATCTAAATAAGACTCTTGCAGCAGATTTATTCACTGCAATAAGTCATTTAATATCTTGATTGCTGCTTCTATGGACACTGAGTGGTGATTCGAGTAATGAAATCCTCGACAACTTCAATAATTTCTCCATTTATCACGATGCTGCTTAGAGGTCCAGTTGTGAGGTTTATTGTTTTATTAATGTTGAGAGGTATAATGCATACTGAAGGTTGAAGGCTGAAGTTTTATTTTTGTCACTGCTTCAGATCTGTCTTAGACTGGGTTATCTAGAGAAGTAGAACTAGTGAAGCTCATATATACATATATATGCATTATATACATATACATATAATGTATATGTGTGTGTGTGTGTGTGTGTTTGTTGTTAAGTGACATCGAATCAGTAATGATGCATAGCAATCCTGTATAGAGTTTCCAAGGAGAGGCTGGGGAGCTTGAACCACCGACATTACAGTTCAAGTTATCTTTGTAATCTACTACTCAGTGCCACATCAGGAATATATATATATGAAGCAGCTCAACAGCACAAAACCACCACCACCATCATAAATAAATATACATACATAAATTTTGCTGATTTTATTTCTCTAGAAGACCAGCCTATCTTCTAAAAAAAAATTAATTCAAAACATAATGACTTAGCTTTAATTTTTAATTTTCATCTTTAATTTTTAGTTTTTGCATTTGTATATCATATGATTATTCTATTCAAAATCCCAATACTGATTCATTTCAGTTCACTAATGCTAAGGTAACAGTCTATATGTGTTTCATTTTCTTTTTGATATCTTGTAATTTTCACAGCCATTACTTCTCAGTCACATTTTAGTACTGTGTGGGTTTACATTGCTATAATGTAAGCTTCTGTTATTTATTTATTTATTTTTTAATTGAGTGATGGTTTACATGGGAGAACATAGGCTTTACACCATTGTATCATTGCAATGATTATAACCTCTTCCATACATCATCATTGAACAATATATACTTCCATCCCTCTCTTTGTTTCAGGGGGTGGGGGTGGGTATGGGAGGTTGGGAGATGTACACAAACACATGCAGGAATATATAATAATTTAAACAACTGAAGGGCATATTCTGTAAGCCTGCCTCCTGGCCACCAGTACTCAGTCCCCCTCTTTCCGTGAGTATTAAGTCCTCAGCTGCTCCCTCTAGTCATACCCTCATCTCTGTCTCCATCTCTGGTGTTGCTGCTTCTCTGGATGGGCTCAAGCATTCTGCTTGTGCTCTTCTCCCTTGACGATCCTAGAGTTCTCTGTTTCTAGACTGTAAGGTTAGCTACACCCTCATTATTTTTACAAAACTTCTGCCTTTATAGTTGTGACAGTCATAATTATTTATGATAACAATTACTCACTATTGAATCATAAGAATTTTATCACCATCACTGAAAACTATTCAGTGGGGACACTATCTCCACCTGCACACTCTTAAACTAAACTCCCTCTTGAAAACTTGTAAGCTAGTCACTTTGTGCCTTTATCACCCCTTCATTTTAGGTAGCCAATGTCTAAGTTGCCCTTCCCTATCTACCCTGTATACAGAGGGAATAGGATTGACACTTGATGGGAAGACTCTTTCCCTCTCTGTTGGTATTTTGAGCTACTAAATCCATAAGTATAGGTCAAGTTCATCAAATTGTAGCAATTTACACTACTTTCCTTTATCAAAAATTGTGATTTTATCTTCCTAGAGTGGAGTTCTGATTAGCAAACCATAGAGGCTAGGTCAAATGGGTACTATCTGCAAACTTGAGTGTTCTTGAGCACCCCCTTACTTAATATGAGCTCTAGCCCTCTGTATGTCCTTGTCCATGGGATCAGGAATCTTGTGTTCTCACCACACTTTGTACCAACCAGCCCTTCCTTTTCTCTCTTTCATCTCCAGGTCACCAGGAGTGTATGGAATGTAGTTAAACTCTGCCCACTTCTTCATTGCTGCCTTCCCCTGTCTTTCACTCTCCAGTAAACTAATGAGGTTGCCAGCAAGCTTCCATTCCTGCTCATGTGCTCCCTTTGAGTTTCAGTCTTGGAGAGGGGTTTGTTCTGAAGGGACTCGATTCCTTGCCTTGATGGCTCCCTGGCAAGCAACTTACTTATTCTTGTAGTAGCCAATCATA
>NW_006408535.1:1853113-1859442 GCF_000296735.1 Chrysochloris asiatica
AGGGTTTCTGAGGCTATAAATCTTTTATGGGAGCAGAGAGCCTCAACTTTCTCCTACGGAACAGCTCGTAGTTTCACACAGTTGTAGAGATAGGTAAACCCCAAGTAAATCCATGGGTCAGATGTCAGGATTGAACTTCAGGGCTTGATAAACCAAGATCAGCAGGTCAAACAGCAGGCAGGCAGGTCAGTCCAGTAAAATGACAGGCTGCTGATGAATCAAGTTCTAAGAACTTGAGATTGAATAATAAGCCAGATGGCAGGATCCAGACACCGTCCAAAGAAAGCTTACTTTGCCTGAATGTCCAATAATTGGAAGCAGATCATACTCCCAAGAAAATTTCCTTTCAATTGAGTGGTTTCTCATGGCAGATGTCAGTATAGAATTGATTATATTGTAATAGATCTCATTATGGAGAATTACTATGTTTAACTGCCACAGAGAATCCTGGCCCAGTCAAATGGACCTTAACTATCACAAAGTCTCTTTTAGCAAGTAAGATTTTATCATCTGAATATCTCAAGGTGTTACTTTAGTCTTCCTCCAATCATGATGTCATAGTCTTGTTTATATAATTCAGCGTCTCAGATTATTTGCTCAGCATACAGATAGAATAAATATGGTGAAAGGATACAACCCTGAAGTACATCTTTCCTGGATTTGAACCATGCAGTGTTCTCTTGTTCTCTCAAATTACTGCTTCTTGGTCTCTATATATATAGGTTTCACATGAGCACAGCTAAGTGTTCTGGAGTTCACTTTCTTCACAATGTTAATGAAAATTAATTAGCACCAAAGAAGTTGAATTCCTTTGTGTAGTCAATGAAGCACAAGTAAACATCTTTCTAGTAGTCTTTGCTTTCTGCCAATGTCCATATGACATTAGCAATGATATCCTTTGTTCCAAATTCTCTTGAATTTCTGGTCCCTGTTGATGTACTGTTGAAATTGCATTTGAACTAGTTTCAGCAAAATTTTGTGTGTTATTAATGATGCTGCTTGATGAGTTCTGCATTTCTATTGGATCACCTTACTATGGAGTAGGTACATCTATGGATCTCTTCCACTTGGCTGGTCAGGTATCTGTCTTCCAGATCTTGACATAGATGAGTTAGCACTATCAGTGTTGCATCTGTTAGCTGACAGTCAAACCCTGGGACTTTATTTTTTGTCAATATCTTCAATGTAGCAGGACTAGTTCTTCCAATATCATTGGTTGTTGATCATACTGAAATGATGGTTGACTAATAATTTTTAGCGCAATGACTCTATGTATTCCTTCCATCAAGCAGAATCCAAACAAGGATGTGGAATGAGGGATATCATGCTGACTTCAGACAGATCTTGACTGAAAGCAGATAATACCAGAAATATATTTACTTGTGCTTTAGTGACTATGTAAAGACTTTCAACTGTGTGGACATGGCAAGTTATGAGCAACATTTTGGAGAATGTACATTCCAGAATACTTAACTGTGCTCATGAGGAATCTGTACATAGACCAAGAGACATTCAAACAGAATGTGTGTGTGTCAGGGTTGTATTCTTTCACCATACTTATTCAATCTGAATGTTGAGCAAATAGCTGAGTAGCTGGATTGAATGAAGAAGAATGTGGAATGAGGTTTGGAGAAAGAGTCATTAACAAGCTACAATGTGCAGGTGATACAACCTCGCTTGCTGAAAGTGAAAAGGAATTAAAATACTTACTTATGAAGTACAAAGACCACAGCCTTCAGTTGTACTTTGTACCTCAATGTAAAGAAAACAAAAATCCTCACCACTGGATCAATAAATATGATAAATAGAGAAGACTGACATTGTCAATGAATTCTTTTATTTGGATTCTCTATCAATAATCATGGAAGCAGCAGTCAAGAAATCAAGCACCGTATTACATTAGGCAAATGTGCTGCATAAGACTTCTTGACAGTGTTCAAGAACAAAGATGTCAGTTTGAAGACTAAAGTGTGCCTCAACCACGCCATTGTATTTTCAATAACTTCACATGTATGTGAAAGTCAGACACTGAATAAGGAAGACCATAAAATAATTGATGCATCTGAGTTATGGTGATGCAGAAGAATATTAAAAGCACCATGGATTGCTAGAAGAACAAACTTATTTGTGTTGGAAGAAGTACAGCCAGAATGCACCTTAGAAGCCAGGATGGTGAGACTTCTTATATATTATTAGTAGGAACCCATTCCTGGAGAAAGACATCAAGCTTGCTAAAGAGGTTGTTGTTGTTGTTAAGAATCACTGAGTCAATTCTAACTCATAGTGAATCTGTATAGGGTTTCCAAAAAGCGACTGGTGAGTTTGAACCGCAGACCTTGTGGTTCAAACCGATATTTCAGTCCAGTGCTATATCTCACCGTGTCACACCATGGCTCCTGCTAAAATGAAGGGTCAGCAAAAAGAGGATGGATTGGCACAGTGACAGAAACAATGGGCTGAAGTTTACGAACGATTGTGAGGATGGTGCAGGACTGGCCAGTGTTATATTTTGTTGTGCATAATGTTGCTGTCAGTTGGAAACTACTTGATGGTACTTAACAACAACAGCGTTTCTTCTATCTTCTTTTGATGCTCCAAGCATCATTCAATATTTTGTCCTCAGACTCCTAGAATACTACAACTCAAGGCTTCAGTTTTCTCTTCAACTCTTTCAACTTAAGAAATGTTGAGTATGTTCTTCTCTTTTGGTTTTCTAACTCTAGGTCATTGTATATTTCATTATGTACAATACTTTTTCTTCCAGAACCACCCTTTGAAATCTTCCTTCTAGTGTCTTTCCTTGGTCATTTCTTCTATTTACTTTAGCTACACTACATTCATGAACAAGTTTCAATATCTTTTAATATAGATTTTAGACTACTTTTTTGATTTAATTTTTAAAATGACCTTTTACTTTCTTCATGTATGATATCCTTCATGTGATTACACAAATTCCTAGGTCTTTTGTTATTAGTGTTCATTGTGTCAGTTCTATTCTTGAGTTGGTCTGTAAATTCAGGTGGGATATTCAAGGTTATATTTGACAATGGATTTGAATTTTCATTAGTTTCATGTTGAACTTGTATTTGAGTACTTTTCTCCTGACCTTGTTTTGCCTGATATTGAGCTTCTCCACCATCTTTTTCAAAATATGTTGTTGTTAAGTGCCGTGGAGTCAGTTCTGACTCATACTAATCCTGTACAGGATTTCCAAAGAGCAGTTGGTGGGTATGAACTGCTGGTCTTGAGGTTCAAGTGGTCCTTGCAGTCCTGTGCTTTATCCTACATGCCACACCAGGACTCTGTCCATATATGTAGCACATTTTATTCCTGTGTTTTCATCCAGTCTGATCAACATGTATAGTTGCTATTTATTTATGTTTTTCACTGTTTTGGTTTTTTTTTGGGTTTTTTTTTTGTTTTGTTTTATTTTCAGAAATAGATCAACAGGTCCTTTCTTTAGTCTTAATCAGAAGTTCTGTTGAATCCTTTCCACCAGGAATTATTCTGTTGGTATTTGAAGTATCAGTGGCATAGCTTCCATTATCAAATCAACATTCAAGTCACTACAGTGACAATAAACTGACAAGTGTTAAAAAAAATTCCTATAAAAACTTATAGTTTCTTACATAATGGTTAAATATAGGACATTTCTGGTGAATTCTGTGAAGCACTTAAACAAGAATCAATAACAGTCATTCACAAAATCTTCCAGAAAATAGAGAGAGAAAACATTTCAACTACTCCATTTGTTTGATATTACTCAAGAACCAAACTAAAAAATGTTACAAAAGAAGAAAACTACAGACCAATATCGCTCAAGATGTTGGTGCAAAAATCCTCAGTAGCCTGAATCCAATAACACAAAAGGATTACATATTATGAATAATTTGGTTTTATTCCAAAAATGTAAGGTTGATGTAACATCTTAAAATGTAATACGAAGAAGGGAAAAGACATCCTTGCAAAGTCGATAGAAATCACTTAAGAAAAATCGTATTCATTCATATATAAAAACAACATCAGCAAAACCACTCAAAACAATAGAAGGAATAGCTTCAGCTGATAAAGTTACTGTTGTTTTGGTTGTTAAGTGCCATCAAGTTGGTTCCAATTTATAGCAACCCGTTATAGGGTTTCCAAGGAGTGGCTGGTGAGTTTGAACTATCGACCTTGTGATTCAAACTGACTTTGCAATCCAGTGCATGAACCCACAGTGCTACACCAGGACTCCTGATGAAGATACTCCATGAAATATCCTTTGTTATATCAAACTTAATGGAGAAAAACTAAATGTGTTCCCACTAAGACTGAGAAACAGACAAGGATTCTACTCCAACCACTTATACTCAAGATTGCACTACATGTTTTAGGTAGGAAAATTATTCGATACAAATAAGTCACAGAACAATGTTGATAGAAGCACTATTTAAAATAGCAAAAAGATGGAGACAGCAAAAGTGCCCATCAACTGAAGAATGGATAAACAAACTGTGGTACATACACACAAGGAATATTCTGCTACCTTGAAGAATAACAAGGAAGCTGTAAGCCACCGCATAACATAGATGAACCTTGAGGACACTATGTTGAGTGAAATTAATCAGTCAAAAAAGGAGAAATACTGCATAGGACCACTATTGTAAAAGACTAAGAGAAAGAACCCATACTAAAGGGGGGGGGGGTGCATTCTTTGCTGGTTGCTGGGATGTGGGGGGTGGGGTGAGTGGAGAGAGGAGAAGGTGGAGCACAGGGCAGGGAATAGACACAGGATAGTTTGGGTGCTGGGGAGGGGAGTACAAGAAAGGAGAGGGGAATGGAAGAACAAAGCAGATGGGAGAACAATTAGGCAGGTTAGCATGGGCTAAGTGGGACAGAGGTAAATAATGATGTATGCACAACCTTGGAACAACAGGGCTCTGGGATACAGGGATTCAGACATGGTTGGAATGGGGAAAAGGGGGCAAATGATGTTAAATGCTTGGCTGTCTTTTGAATCTTGGTTTCCCTTACATACTATTATAAAATAGACACTGGAGGTGGAGAGAAAGGAATAGCCAGAAATAACACCATAGGAAGTTTGTAAGTCTGTCTTCTGCCTATAACTGATTAGAATTCCTAAAATGGGGCTACAACATGCCCAGTAAAGGAGGCTTCCTGCGGAGCCTCTGCAATACATAAGACTATAGGTGGAAGCCTGCTCAGCATCCAAACTCTTCAGAGGTGGGAAACTTCCACTTGAAAGGATGGGCAGACCAGCCTGAAGCAGCTAGAAGAACAGAAGATACTACTTGAAAGAAAGACTGACAGCAAAAATACAAAACAATATAGGCAGACCGACTGATTACTACAAGAAGAAGCAATTTGCTCGCCCAGGAGACATAAAGGCAAGTGGTCGGGTCTCCTGAGAGCAAACCCCCTTCCAAGACGAAGACTCAATGGGAATACATGCTCTTATTTGTTACCACATTCGTCACCGATAAGGGGAAGTGAGGGAAAAACAGCTATGAAGCTGCAAGCTAAGCCCTACAACATTCAATAGACTCCTGTGAACCCAGGTGGAGGCCTGGTTGGCCAGCAGTATGGCAAGACCTGGGGACTCTTTGGCCCAGAGTCAGTGACATAGCCACAGAGGACTAGAGGGAGAGTAAAGCGTCCAGCTGATAAGAAGAGAGGGCATATGCACAAGAACATCCACACTTGCAGATAATACCCTCTTGACCTGGCATCAATGACTGTGGATGATCAGAGCTCAACTAGAAGTAGAAAGCAGAGGAAAAAAAGAGTCATCTGATACAATTTGATGAACTTGACCTACACCAATGGATGCAGTAGCTAAAAGAGGGAGCAAATCTTTACAGAAAGGATCATTCCCACCCTTCCATACACAGAGTAGAGAGGGATGGGCAACTTGGACATTGGCTACTCAAAGGGGGAGATGGGGGGACTAAAAAGGCAAGAAGTGACTGGCTTACAAGCTTTCAAGAGGGAACCTAGATCCAGAGGGGGTGAAGGAAGGTATAATCTCCACTGAGTAGTATACAATCTGTCTGGTTGGGGCTGATGAAAGGAAATGCAGATAGGTTTCTTGTATTACAATAGTGAATAATTGTTATTAGGACTGATTATGAGTTTGAAATGTAAAGGTAGATGTTTTGTAGCAAGGATGGGAGTGATTAACTTTGCAGTCTAGGAGCAGAGGTCCCAAGCACCATGAAGGGAGAAGAGCAGAGTGCGGGACCCTACCCAGAGAAGCAGTGATGCCAGAGATGGAGGCAGAAACAATGACGTGGAGAGATGGAGCAGCTGGGGACTTTAGACCCAGAAAG